>NW_005054354.1:3654376-3658334 GCF_000277835.1 Geospiza fortis | reverse complement strand
GACTAATTAAACAAGAACTAGTGTAAATACCCTTTAATTATGCAAGTTATTTGACCCTTGATTGAGCTGTGAATGCATAAAGACATATCCATGTAGCCTTGTTTTGAGGTACAAGGAAAATTACATAGATCATTAAAACTGTACAGGTATCACATGAGAATGGCAAAGGTGGCTGTAGAATGCAAATGGCAATTCTCATCTGGAGAAATATTTCATTTGGAGCAATCAGTCATGTAAAGTATATGATTAACTCTGAAAGTTGATATGAGGCACAATAAAAAGAAGAGCAATACCTCAAACAGAACAGAGCTCCTCCCTAGGTCTCTGCCTCCCTGTAGATTTAGAATTTGGGACATTAATCAGAACATCGGGATTTTCCTTGGGTTTCCTGTACAATTAGTCTAACAAGGCGGATCTGATGCATCAAAGGGGAAACTATCTTCAGTTCATGTCCCTTCATTTAAAAAGGCTCAATAAGAAGTACCCCAAATCAGATAACAGTGAATTTTAACTGTGATGTACCATAGAGATTATATACTTTCCAGATACCTATTTTAAGGTGGGCTAGGTGAAATAGTAAGAAGAAAGTGTTGCTCATCCTCCTGAAATTGCGACTCTATACTGAAAAATGTTTGGAATCAAAACTATACCTGTGTTTCAACATGTTTGGGGTTTTAAATAATTTATATGAATATATCCATTAAGTTAAAAAATAGGGAAAAGGGGACTGACTGTCAGTAAAGCTATTGCTGTGATAAACCTCAAACTGGGAAAAGGCTGGTTTTCACTTTCTCTACCTGCTTTTTTTTTCCAAAAAAAGGAGAAAATCTGTGTACAACAAGGAATTAAATTAAACTGCATAATTTACCAGCACACATGCATTTCATCATCTGGCTTACATACACTAGCTCTGAGTCAGAAATACTCACTGAAATGTGCTACTCTTGCAAGCACTACCTAACTTTGCTCTGCTATTAATCACTCGTGATGCAAGCACTCCCACCCATTTCTGAGAACAGTGTAGGCTGTCTGATAACTCACAGGCTTCGAGCTGCCCTTATAAAGTTGTTCCACTTCTGCACACTTCCTCATACTGCTAGTTTCTCCGTGAAGATGAAGCTCCTCATTTACATAGTCTTGCTGAAGTCAACTCTCCTTGCTTTGACAAATGTTTTTGCAGTTATTTTAGAAGAAGAAGAGAATGCTAAAGAAGCAAAACTTACTGAGACTTGTCCCATAAAGCTCAAAGCTAATCGGAAATGTGATGAAGGAGAGGATTGTCCTTATCAGATAAATTTGCCTCCGATGACCATCCAGATACCCAAAGAATTCAAACTGCTTGAGAAGACTCTCAAAGAAGTACAGACCCTTAAAGAATCAGTAAACAAGCTGAAAAAATGCTGCCAAGATTGCAAGCTGCAAGCAGATGACAACCAGGAAAGAGACAGAAGTAATGAATTTCTGCTACCCAACACGGCAGAAAACAGTGAAAGCCAAGATAACAGAGTACAGGAACTGCAAAGCAAAGTTAACAGAATGGCAACCAGCTTAAAAAATGCAAAGAGCCAGATTCAGACACTGCAGGGTCGTTTAGAGAAGCTGAGCCTCATAAACATGAACAATGTGGAACATTATGTTGACAGCAAAGTTGCAAATTTGACATTTGCTGTGAACAACCTGGATAACAAATGTTCTTCTAAGTGCCCAGCAATGCAAGCAAGACCTGGTATGTAATCTGTTAATTCTTACTGCTGTATAAGCTTTCACTGCATTTCACTAGTATTAGGTAAACAATTTAAAATATATTTTACCCAAATAGCTGTGTTATTAAGTTCACAAGTATCTGCTCTTTAAGTGTTTATTTATTCTCCTGTAAAACATTTCAGCAGTCACTAGAGGGTTACTGAGAGCTGCAGGTGCTCAGTCCCTCCTAGGGTTGGACTTAATTTAGGGATTTGAAACATTAATTTTTACAGGACAATATTTTGCAATTTAATAAACATGAAAAATTAACTTTATTTTACACCATATTACCCTTCATTAGAGACATGAAACATCAGTGACCCACACATATTTTCTCCTTGGATGCAAAGGGTTAAATTTTCTCTAGGTGTGCCTTAGAAAACTGCCTTTTTATGTTTTCTCACTGCAAAACTGCAGGTACTCTGAAAAGGGGTGCCAGGCATCATCAATCATCAAGTGAATCTAGCAAAATGCTTAATTTTTAATGGATAATAATTTTCTTATCATCACAGCAAACACCTGAAAGGTTCAGCTAAAAAAACCTTACTAACAGCGCTTCTCAACTGGGTAACATATGTATCATCGTTTTAACAATAAACCCTGTGCATTAATTTAATATATAAGCAGTATAAAAGAGAAAACAGGTGTTATCACTGAAAAAAACCCTTTTTTTTCTTTTACCACTTAATTCTCCTAATAAAGGAACAGAACCAATGCTCTCTTTCTAATACTTGTTGTTATTAAGTCAAGATTGAGGGGTTTTCTTAAAGTTACAAAGTTTTTATCTTACATATAGGAATCCGCGAAAACAAGAAACGTTCCCTAGATTTTCAGTGTATTCTATCACTTAGATATCAAACATGAGAAGATAAAGCTCTTGAAAGACAAAACAGAGAAAGAGGAGGCTGCATTACAATCTTTAAGTCTCTTGCTTAGCATCCAAGCTTAAAAAATAATTGTCCTTCTATCTACACATATTGGAAATGGATCTGCAAGTGTACAGTGCATGTACAGCTGAAATTCTTGAAAGTGTTCTTCTTTGAAAAGAGGAAATAAGTAATACTAAAGGTAATGCTCTTACTATATTAGTAATCAAATCAGATAAAAATCACTACAAAAAATTACATTCATTCAGATACAAATGAGTAATTTTTGTTATATTAATAATTAGTAATAAATCACATTCAAGTACAGCACTTCAAAACAGACTAAATAACAGACTAAATTAGTTTTTGATATTCCTCACATTTACTGAATTGCTGGATAGTGTTCAGGGCACATGATCATGTAGAGATTCCTTATATTTTTCAACAACATGCTAAAAGCATTTATAGCACCAATATATTCATTATGAAAGCTAGCAAGGAAAACAGCTACAACATTTTCCTATTCAGGAGCCATTCCTGCATCCACTGAAAGTAATAGTAAACCTTTATTTAAATAGGAGTTGAATTGGATCATAGAAGCATTTTATCTGAAATGTATATTCTCTGTTAATAACTGCTCTGAACTTTAATCCACCAAAGATTTTACACAAAATTCAGTGAAATAAATGCGAATTTATTGTGGATTTAGATTTGGCTTTAAAGCCTTTGACTCCTATACTTTGTGGTTTCATAAATGTCCAGTTTTCTGGCAAACAAGAAGTCCTGAGTCTTGCTCCCTGCTGCAGCCTGAGATCACTCTTCCCTTTCAAGAAGCAGTTTGTTTACATTTTCTAGGAAAAAAATTACAACGGAATCTGAACATGAAAACGCCCATACATTCAAATCTGCAAGAGGAATGAACATTATGGTTTTGGCTCTTAACTGAGAACTTCTGAACTCCATATCTCTTAAGAACATGGAATTCTAATACCATGCTGTTGGACAGAATGAAATTAATGGATGACATTGTGGATCAAAAATGGATTTTCACTGTGGGGAAAAAGCCTGGGGGTATTTTTCTTCTGAATAAAACACATCACCCATCAGTGGGAAAAAGGTACTGTTAGCAGTAGATGCTAACATTCTTCTTTTCTATAAAGCCAGCAATGCCACATACACAGGAAGGAACCATCACCTTCATCTTTGTAGGTCTCACACAATTACAACAAATGTAACAATTTTATTACTTTTTTCCTGCTTCCTAAAGTACAGTCAACATTAACACACAAAGCATTCCTGATGAAGTTATGTTCTCTATCAAATGATGTTTACTTAACAATAGCCAAGTT
>NW_005054354.1:3649290-3654366 GCF_000277835.1 Geospiza fortis | reverse complement strand
TTTCCCTGACATGCTGCCAGATGGAGCTGTAGATTTTAGGCAGATTGTGAAGCTATACATTTAAATACAAAAAGCAGCAAGTGTGTAAATACAAAGCTTTAGAAATATGGACTGAAGAAATCAGGTTGAATTTACATGAGATAATAAAAGGATAAAGTAGAGAAAGGGACAAAAAGGAAAGCAAATAATCAAAATACCCTTACTATTAGGCATTTTGCTTAAAAAATGTAGTTTAACTGGGTTTTTTTAGTCAGCTATCTGATGCAGAGATCATAGGTGACATCTGTTATAAAGTAAATCTGATGGAAAAGGTGTTTTTCCCTAGAACTGAAATTGTTGCAACACTATTTGAGATGTAAAACCTCTCCAATGCAAGTTCTGCATGCCGTATCACTCTGGGTAAAAATTTGTTACATTTCTTAATTGAAATTATGTTTATTCTAACGCTACTTGTTCTTTCACCAGTTATACAAATAATGCAGAGAGACTGTGCTGACCATTACACAGCAGGGAGAAGGAGTAATGGAATCTACAGGATTAGCCCTGATCCCAGAAATGAGAGCTTTGAAGTTTACTGTGACATGCAAACACAGGGAGGCGGCTGGACAGTGCTGCAGCGGCGTCAGGATGGCAGCACTAACTTCAACAGAACCTGGAATGACTACAAACATGGCTTTGGAAACCTCAGCAGGGAGTTCTGGCTAGGCAATGACAAAATTCACCTCCTGACAAGGAGCCAGGAAATGCAACTGAGAATTGATCTGGAAGATTTCAATGGGATCAGAGAATATGCCAAATACGAGCACTTCTACGTGGCCAACGAGTACCTCAAGTACCGCCTGAGTGTCCACGGCTACAGCGGCACCGCCGGAGATGCCCTCCACTACAGCAGGCACTACAACCACGACCAAAAGTTCTTTACAACCCCAGACAGGGACAATGACAGGTATCCCTCAGGAAACTGTGGTGCCTACTACAGCTCTGGCTGGTGGTTTGATGCCTGCTTGTCAGCCAATCTCAACGGCAAGTACTACCACAAGAAGTACAAAGGTGTTCGCAATGGCATTTTCTGGGGTACGTGGCATGGTATTTCTGATGATACTCCCACTGGATATAGACAACCCTTTAAATCAGTAAAGATCATGATCAGACCCAAAAGTTTTGTGCAGTAATTCTACATGTTTCTCTTAACTAGTTTGCATTGGATTGCACTCAAAATGGTACTTACTCAGTATTATACTCAGAAATCAAGTATTCAGTTATGTTTGGCAAAAGATTGTTCTAGACAAAACAACATGCTTCCACATAATATTTTTAGAGATGGTTTGACCTATATAATGTATTAAAATCAGCATTAAAATATCTGAATAGTTATTGCTAAAACTTAACACCAGTTAGGTCTTGGTTTTGTTATGTAAATATTCTAAACATTGCTTTTGGTGCTTTACTGACTGTGATATACCACATTTTATGATTTAAAACTTTTATATTGTCTTCCACAAGTTGTGTCTGAATGAATACCTACATTTTAACCTGAAAATAATTCAGAGGTGTAACTAATATAAAATTGTCAACACTTTGAAAAAAACCTAGTTTCTCTAAAACAGTCTTTTTCCATCATCTATCCTTCATAACTTCAAAAGTATACCACAGCAACATCAATATAAATTAGGAAAAGTACTAAAAATTATTATTTTTAAAGAACTAGAAAACAGAGGGTCACATGGCTTGCCCAAAGGCACAAAAAAAGGCTTTGAAGAAAACGGAAAACGAAGATGATTCCTCAAATTTCATCCCTCTATCAAAGGTTTTTCAAAGTTGGTAGAAGAACTGAATAAAAGCAGAGGAAATAATTATAAACTTATAGAATCATTTAGTTTGGAAAAGACCTTTAAGATCATCGAGTCCAACTGTTAACACAGAACTGCCAAGTCTGCACTAAGCCATGTCCCTAGGTGTCACATCTACACATGGAGAGCGCATGTACTGAACAACAACATTCTTGCTCTTTTTGGTTCCTCTATTCAAGCTCAAGGTCCTATTTGTCATTTGCAGGAGAAAGGAGCCATCATGTAGCTTATTGCACATTTATGCAAGCAGGTAGACAGGTATGAGGAAGACACATCAATAAGAATCCATATTCTTTGCATTAATGCCTCTAAATATATACAACGAGCTTCCAGTGCCATTTTTCTTTCTCCTGAATCCTTTAGGTAAGCCAAATGTTGCAAGATGCTCTTGTAGAGACTCAAACTCTCATTCAAATACTTCTCAATCTAGATATCATTAGACTCTAAAACTAAAAAAGAAATTATAAATGTTCTGTAACATAAGAAAAGACTGTTCTCCCCATTTTTAGACTACATGTTTTGTAGCCACAGAAACATAAAAACATACTGTAAGTTCTAAGCAAAAAAGAGAATATATGATCAAAGATTTTTTTTCTAAAATATAAAAAATAAAAAAATGAAATTGTCAAATAGTGCAGGAATTTCAAATTAGAGATACTGTTATTAAATCCTGCATTGTAGATAGTGAGCACAAATTTGACTGCACATATTTAGACCACGTTTCTATAAAGATAATGACCAACATTGTGTGGAGATGCCACTTAGCAAGAGGCTATTCTACCATCTTGCTTACACCAATCCCGAGATGCAGAAAAACTACACTAAGACTCTTTCTTTATCAACTAAGTGTGGTTATTGTTGGCATAGCTTTTTTGATTAAAAGAGACATGAAAACAAAGAATACAAGCATACATCTGACCTAATACTTTATAAATATTATCTCTAGTTTTTTTTAAGATTACAAAAGTTTTATGGCTATAAGTAATGCAAATGAAGAACACTGGCAATAGCTAAATTGTAAAATATTAATATATATTTTAAAGAAGTAAATACTTTGAAGGATAGTTCAAATGTAATTTGGTTTATTATATTTCAATTTTAAAGAGCAATGAAAAGTTTTAACTGCAAGATGTATCATCTTTGCTTGAGAATATGTTTTGAAGCTATAGAATATTTATTTTGGGATAAAAACCAGTTGTCTAAACAAAACAAAAAAAGCAACTGATGAAGTGTTGGTTAGAAGAGTAAATATCTAATTGCATATGATTACATTAAATCATTTTGCATGAAATGCACAATTTGTTCCTATTCATTATATGATAACTAGCTAAGTGTGACATGGTATCTACAAGATTCCACTTGAAAATGTCTTTTTACTACTAAGTTGTAAGAAGAGGTAACTGTCCTTTTAAAATCTTGTTTAAAGGAAACTTTGTAAAACAGAATGTCAACAGAATAAGCAAATGTGACTAAAATCACCTGCAAAAGCTTTGCCTCATGTCTTTAAAAACAAAAAGAAAAAAAAAAAGAAAATGAAAGTGTAATGCTGTTACAGAAATCTGATTATTACCTGCCTGGAACTGTTGTAGCTGAATCTCTGTCCACGTGCACTAGTTTTACAAAGTGTAACTCCATCTACTTGTTGCAAACATTATTTGTTTTTGCTTGGTGTAATAAAATAAGAATGTCCCACTGTTAAAGCTGTACTACTGTCATAGATGTACATAAGGACTATTAAAAAATTCTCATAAACAATTTTATTGATTTTCTGTAAAAATTGAAGCAGTAAGAAAACACCAATAACCAACACAGACGACTATGTGACATGCCAAGAGAGTACTTGCTAGTAATGACAATTCTGTAGAGATCTGTTTTATGACCCTTCAGCTGCCAGACAATACTAAGGGCTGAAAACTCAGATATTTTTTGTAACTATTCATATTTTGGAAGAGGAAAAATTAATTGACCAATCAAGAGTTTACACAACCTCTATCTTTAACATGAAACAGGAGAAGCAAGCCAAAGTTTTGACCTTTCAGATCATATACAAGAATCCTCAAAGCATGTGAATACAAATACATACCCCAAATTAAATAATGCAATTTTTTGTATAAAGAAAAAGCCCTTGATCTCTGCCTAAGGCTTAATAATTCAAAACATGTCTTTCAGTCTATCGAAAACATCTATATAACACTGATTAGCATATGAAGACACTTGTGGTTTTAATCCTGATATTTAAACAGTGAATTTTAGTGGAAAAAATTACTAACAGTGGGTTTGCTAGCAAAATTCCTATGGCTTGTTTCCAAAATATAAAGGCACAAGCCCATCCGTTCAGTGTGATCAGCCAAGCAGACTGTAATGTCTTGGCTTTCTACACATTGCTTAAACAAAACCAAACCAAAACTAAAAAAAAAAAAAAAAAAACAAACCCAAAAAAAACCCATCCAAACAAACCAGAGAAGAACTTCAAAGAAGGTTTGAAAGCACTGGTGCTTTTTCCTTCCCTTTTAAATGCAAATACCTGTTTCCTTAACTGTGTTTATTGGGAAAGACTGCAGTCAAACTTGGAGTGAGTCGAGAACAAAATGTAGCTTGACAAATTGGTGGGGGAAAAAAACTACTTTTATGTGTTTATTTGGAAAAGAAGTTAAGATGGTTGCCAATACCTACCCAGACCCCTACTGAAAAATTAAATCAAAATCAAACTAAAGTGCCAAATTTACCTAGCTTCTTTGATTTACATGTGATGGAAAAACCGAAGCAGGAAGGATTTTTTTGTGTTTTCTTTCAGGAAAAAAAAAAAGATAAAAGGGTACAGGTAGGCTTGAAGACATTTACAGAAGTTTTAAAGAAAAATGGCTGAGCAATACCATCTACAGGCCCTGCTAGATACAAACATTTCCCATAATAAATTTATCTCTTTCATTCACTGCTTTAATTAAACTTTCATGGAGTTATAGCTCTTCTGCCAGAAGTTAATTTGGCTGTCATACTCAATGGTAACCAGAAACAGAGAACAAAATTTTAAGATAGTATGTCAAGTGCAACCTTCACACAAGTCATGAGAACATGGAAATTATGAAAGCAATGTTATTTTTTAAGTCCTCATTCATCAGCTTTTTCTTATCTCAGTAAAAGAGTAATCAATTTGGAAAATAATTGGAAAACCCCCTCAAATTACCTGATTATGTTCATATAATCAAGACAAACTGGAAGTTTAATT
>NW_005054354.1:3648459-3649280 GCF_000277835.1 Geospiza fortis | reverse complement strand
AGCAGGAATAGTATGCCATCATTTAAAATTACACTGTACAAAATAATAGTTGGCTTTACACACTTTTAAGCAATTACATGGAGTGAATGATTTTTACGGAAAAGCAGGATGCACTTTGAGAAATTCTCATGCCTTTCTTCAGACAGAGTAAAGCCTCTCCACTTCACTCTGCAGTTTAACCTCCATATGCCAAATCCAAATACAAGGATTCTTTCTCATGAAGATATTTAAGGCTCTGTTCATTCAGGAGTATTTGGACACAGGTGCTTTGAGTAAGTAAACCAGGAACCCCCTTTTTAACCTTTAAAGTAACCTCGTGTGTAACAGATGATTCTCCACCACTGATGTTATTGAATGTTTGATTGGTTCACATTGCTCTGGCTTTCTCATCACATGGTTGTGATGAGAATACAATCCCAGGTAGACACAGTTTTTAGTGCAAATTTGCCTTGTCTCAAATACACATTTTAAATGAGAAAAGAGGAAGAGATATCTTTGGAAAACAATATAGCAATGTACTTGTCAAGTCTCACGAGTATCAGAAACAGCTGAGAAAAGGCCAAAATGCAAGAAGATGTTACAGTTAAAGGTTATTCCTTCCCCTAGTCTCACACTAGAGAGCTCTAGTTCCTCTGTATGGTATGAAATCTGCACACTTGACTTTATAACTGCATAAAAAAAACAAGACATCATAAATACTTTCAAACAGGCTTTTCAGAAACGAACAGAAGTACCATCTGCTCTGTGATAGTTCAAACACACCCAACCACTTCCTGGCCTTGTTTCCTCACAATGTCACCTGCTATTGGTAAAAAGAACCT
>NW_005054354.1:3642325-3648414 GCF_000277835.1 Geospiza fortis | reverse complement strand
AGCTGTAAATTCACCCAATTCTTCTACAGCTTTTTTAGGAACAATCAACTTTCCTGTCGCAACAGCGATTTGCTTTAACATTCACAATACAAACTATTTCCTACTTGCTGGAAGCTGTTGCAAAAAAACCGTACTCTAGCTTAAAGAAACATTATCAGCCCTAGCTGACTTCCCAAAAGTTTTATTTAATTAGCAGTCAGATTCCTGTGCATGGAGGTGGAGACAACATCTGTCTCAGCTGTCTGTGCCAACATATTTATATGCTTTTTTGTTGGGCCAGGAGCCTTTGAAGCTTGTCATGTGGAGTGTGCCAGGATCAGCTTAAGTTTAAAAATGTTGTTTGCTTTCAACATACTAAGCTGTGTCAAGATTTTTATATCTTTGATAGAGCACATACATATGTGGTGAGTACTAAAACAAATTCTGCACTGATATAGTTACCATGCAAAAATATAGTGATGATCATACTTTATAATAGCAGAAAGCACATTGCAGAATGTGTATGGGGACAGAAATTAAAATGGTGATTATGTTAAAAAAAAAAAAGGTCTATCTTAATCTACCAAGGTAGCTTTTCTAGGAAACTTTTCATTTAAAAATAAAGAGACTTCTTTTTAAAGGAAACTTTTTTATACTCACCATTTAACCTAAGTTATGAAAGAACTAAAAACCAGATTTTTACCAAAAGAAATTGAAAACAACTAATTTCTAGAAGGGCGTTCTTAGATGTGTCTATGTCACTGAAGAATTATATGAAATATTGATTCTTGGTATTTATATTTGAAAGTTGTAGCCAACCTTTATGTGATGTGACTTACTCTTCTTTCCTGCAGCACAGATGAGAAAAAGGGGAAAAATAAGTACCTTTCTCCCCTCAAACAACATTCAAACACATGCATCATTCTTCGACATTAAAGCTCTTACAGATAGCAGATAGACATGAACCAGCATCAGATAATTAGAAACAAAATTTGCTTGAGAATTCTTTGTCATACAGTTAATTTCTTGAGATTTTGATTGAGATTTTGCTCTGCATTTCCACTAGAACTGAGATTTTGGCTAGCATCTTTATTAGCAGTTCAACTGCTTTTGGCAGTCAGGAGTATAAAGTCACTAATCTCAGAAAGACTCTGAGCTTCAAAATAGTAGTGAAAAATATTCATGAAAGGTTCTTTCTGCTTCTTGGTGGCAATAGGACACTTGGACAGAGATGAAGAAATGTAGCGTAATAGTGACAATTTCCACCAAAAAAAGCAGCATAAATGTAAGATTTGTTGCTGGTATCAGATAGGGGACACTGATCATTTTATGGGATATAGAGTGAAACAGTTTACAATAGACCAGTCAGGAAAATCTGCCAAAGGAGTTTATTCTTCTGCATGTTTAGATTTAGCAAATAAATGGATGATATCTGTTAGCAGGAAGGGATTATTGTGGTACCTTTCAAACAAGGTACCCACTCACTGGATCTGGAGAACAGCAAAGCACTTTTCATTCACAACTGCACTATTCTGCAGAACAGGTAGCAGCTTGGTAATAAATAAAAACACTTGGTGAAAAGAAATCATGATTAATTGGGTGGCTTTTGTTTGAACTCTGTCAAGTTCTTAATATTTCTACCTAACCCACAAAGCTAAAGAATGTTACTATTTAGGTTTTATTAAAAATAAAGGAGAGATAGTGTACACGTTTTAATTCTTGCTCTTCGTATGTTTGAGTATCTGCTGCTTACATGAGAAAAACAAGACTGGCTTGATGGGAAGAGGGCATATATCTGTTTTTAAAGAAATCTTATAGTAACAAAAGGCTTCCCTTCTGATAAGTACATGCTGTGCAGGCATAAATAACCAGTCAGTGAAACTGAGATACTATGATACAATTCTGCTTCTGTGGAAAAATCCTGAAAGCTATTCCAAGTAGCTGAAGTCAGTATCAATGCAAGAAACCTCTATGGTGACCAAAGCCATACATTTATCCCTGAATTATTTATAAAATTCAACAAAAGAAAACAAATACGTCAGTGGAAGAGAAGAAATGTGAATAAGTGATGAAAAGCCAAACTCGCCAGTAAAGTACAAGTGCAAACTGTTAAAAAATGTGGTAAAATAAATGAGTCATAGTTCTCTTCTAGAAATTGACAAAATGACCAGAAGACCTCATTTATGAAATATTATGCAAATTTCTTACTTTGTTTTTCCACAGCATGTTTTTTCCTGAGTTGGAAACAACTCTAAATACTAAGTTTTCCCTGTATTTTCCATTAATGGTTTACAATGTTATCAGTGTTAAACAAGTTAGCTTTAAATTTGGTATGCAGAATAACCTCTTTGGAAAGATTTCTTGAGAAAAAAAATCAGGCAAATAATCTAATAATTTTCTAGATTGAATCTAGAAAAATTACTTTTCACCTTGATTAAAAATATGAAATACAAAGCAAAAATGCAGAATACAGTTTAGAAGGGGCATGGGGGCACTTTGCTGCTGCCTTGGACTGACAATAAAGGGGGTTTGTGCTGCAACAATACTGGAAGCTGTGGGCTCCCCACACACTGGCACTGGACTGAAAGCAGCAGCTTCAAACTTCATTCAGCATGATCTAATAGCAGGATAGGAAAGGTCCAGTCCTATTTTACCCTTCACTAAAATCCTTGCCATGTCCTTTCTCCTGACCTTAGATTGTAGGCAGACAGTAAAAGCCAGGGTAGCAAACCAATCTGACAGATCCAAGATGGAAAGAGTCCAAGGTAAAGCAAGTTTAGGAAAAAACTTCAAGAAAACCATGAAGCATGAACAAAGATCCAAGACAGAGATATACCTTTTTCTTATAAAGAGGGCAGAAATTGTCAGGTCTCCCTTTTTAATGTGGGAAAGACAAGAAGAAAGCTTCATTATTCACTACAAAGGAAACTTAAACTGGGATATAGGGAAAACTTTTATAAAACCATGGCAACAATGACATGCTGGAAAAGGATATCCAAAGAGCTATCTCCACCAATTAAAGATGTAACAACAAATTAGATCAATATCTGCAGAGAATCTACTTCAGTGCCCAATTTGGATTAGATTATCTCTTAATGACTTTTCTGGCCTTACATTCTTAAGGATTGCATGTGGTGTATATTTGATATTTAAAATTTTACAATACTTATAGTAGTTTGAAAGACTCAACACAAAAAAATTGCAAAAGTAATTGAGCTCCAAAAGGTTTCTTCTATCACCATCATCAATTAATAGTGCCTTAGGAGCCACTTACCTGGGATTTTTCCTGCAGCTATGGAACCTTTTAAAAAAATCACAATGCAATTACCTCTACAGATAGAACACTACAAGACCAAAACCAAGATCTCTGTATTCTCATTCCCCTTAAGGCCATGATCACTGTAAAAAATAACATGATTCTCTATCAAGCATAACATCCCCAGCAAGAATATGACACTGCTTCACAAAATTTTCTTAGCGCTTAGAAAAAAAAAAATCAAAGAAATGGGGATGGTATAGATAGTCTGTGGTAACAATCTTCAATTATTTACAGCAAAAGATACACCTCAGAATAATTTACTTTGTACTACTACAGACAGAGAAATCTGGGGCACGTGGTACCTCATCTAAACACTGAAATGCAGGACTTGCTGTTAGGTCAGTGGGTCCCTCCTCCTCCTCTGCTGTTAGGTCAGTGGGTCTCTCCTCCTCCTCTGCTGTTAGGTCAGTGGGTCTCTCCTCCTCCTCTGCTGCTGTTAGGCCAGTGGGTCCCTCCTCCTCCTCTGCTGTTGTTAGGCCAGTGGGTCCCCTCTCCTCCTCTGCTGCTGTTAGGCCAGGGGGTCCCTCCTCCTCCTCTGTTGTTAGGCCAGTGGGTCCCTCCTCCTCCTCCACTGCTGTTGTTAGGCCAGTGGGTCCCTCCTCCTCCTCGCCAGGATCTGCTGCAGTGGGCTCACAGGCAGGTGACTCATTCTCAGTTGCCACCTCTGGGTCAGTGGCACTTCCTTCATCAGCCTGACTCATTGTTTAAAGGTCTAGAAAGTAAAAAAACACCAATGCAGTTCATTAGATCCAGGGATATATCTGATTGTGAAAGATAAATGTGTAGTGTAAAAACCACTACATAAACATGCCAGACCCACATTCAAAGCATAGAAGTCACAATGAGAGCGCATTAAATAACTCAACGCTTACAACTTCATGAAAGACTTCATGTAAGAGGCTGCACTATCATTCTATCATACTCTTGAATATCTTTAAAACATCCTGAAGAAAGCTCTTATTCCAGTTAGGTATATTCCAGTTAGCTCTTATTCCAGTCTTTTAATAAATGCACAGACAGAGAAATTAAAGAAGGTTGGAATGAGCAGGGTTGTTGGAAAACATAATTCTGCTATATTTATATTGTAGAAAATTCCATATTAATATCTGTCATATAGGAATAGAAATCTCTAAGATACTTCCATTAGAAACAGTTAGATAAGGACATTCAGTACTTACTTCTCAGCAAGATTGGACTTAATGCCATAAAGTTTCTATAATTCACTTTGTGTTTACTATCTTGGTCCAGCACTTGAGAATTATATTCCCAAGCTTCAATTATCAGAACTCTTTGGGATGTGTGAACATGCCAAGGTGGGTGAGTGAAATTGAAGGTGGAATACAAGGGGATACAATGCTCCTGGTACCCTGATAAATCAGCAATATCCATCAATTAGGTCTTCATCATTCCATCAAACACAAATTAATATCTGAAAAACCCATCTTCTGGCATAACAGCATGTTTTGTATATCCAAAGAGTTTTAAAATATCAACCTTTTACAAGAAGCAGCATGAAAGGTGACAAAAACATCTCAGGAGAAAGATAAAAGAGACGTGGGATGATCCACCAGAGGCAATAAGCATCTTCCAGAGGGAAGAGAGGGGAAGAGGGACTTGTGAGGCACACAGAAATCTTGCCATGACCTAGTGAGATAGGGGAGGTGTGGAGCACTTGTAGAGCTTGAGACAGTTCAAAGTGGAGATGGAGTGGAGATGGAAGAATGCAAGAATTCCTTCACAAGTTCACTGAAGATGTTTTAGATGACAGGAAGGGACAGATTAGTATCACAGTATTTTAGTGCGAAATCTTGGGAGAAAGATCATTGACTTCTGCAAATGTTCACCTGACACCAGAAGGTCTTTTTACATGAGCTATTATGCAGAGCACATTGTATTCTGCTATGGAACCACATCACAATAAAACCCATATCAGCTGCCAAAGATGCAGAATCCTCTTCAAATTAGGCAATCTTGACATTATTTAGCCTTTCACATAATATGTGGGTGTGACATGTGGGAGACCTTTCCATTTTTAAAAAGAGTGCTTTCTTTTAATCTCACTAGAAATCAAGGACAACCAACTGTAATAAAATTAAGAAGAAATTTTGAGACTATTTCTATAACATATACCAATCTTTTCAATGAAACAGGCAGTGCAATTTGGCATTGCACAGCCAGAAAGCTGACAGTTAAGAAAAATATAATTTCTTCTTATAATTGTGGTGGGAAAATGGATACAAAATGTTGGGTCGTTTGTATTCACCTTTTGAAAAGTCACTTGTCTATAAAGGTAGTGAAAGTTAAACTGGCAAGTTTATTACTTTCTTCAGTACTGTTTGGAATTCCTTCAGGAACATTTTGACTTTTAGAGAGCTTTCAGTGTCTGTATTTGCTTATGGAAAAAAAAAAGCAATTTCACGATCCCTCTTGGAGGAGTCAAAACATTGTGAAATAACTGTAAACATCATAGAGGCCAAGAAATAAACTCTGATTTACTGTACATAAACATGTCCACACATTTATAAATAGCAAGTAATTTTTCATCTGCAAAGAGCTGCTGAATATTTTAGCATATGCATTTTATGTTTACGGCTACTGTTGCTTTATTTGTTCCTCTCAACTTAATTTAGACAGAGGGAAACTCTTAGTGGAACGATGCCAAAATGTGAGAATTTCATAGGTGTAGGCATATTTATCAATACTTGTATGTGGAACTGTATCAATACAGTTGACATCAGTCAAAAATATACCTCCTCCCAGTATAAAAGAGTCCTCACCAAGACTCCAGTTT
>NW_005054354.1:3640594-3642283 GCF_000277835.1 Geospiza fortis | reverse complement strand
GTTTTATGTTAAGACACAGCTATAGAAATCTGAGACAGAGAAAAACCATTAGACAGCCTCAGCTAGTGTGACAAGCCCTTGTCTCCACGTGATTTTAAGAGGGGGCAGACATAAACAAAACATAGGTGGTTTTATGAGACATTAATTTAGCATTCCTCCATTATCTACTACATTACTAAATGTATAATTCAGCTTATATAAAATTAGATCTATAAACTTCAAAAAGCAAAGCGGAAAATTTGCGTCTTTGCAGTATCTGGTAAATAAGCTGTCTAACTGAAATAGGACTGAAAGTTGTCATGATTTCTAACTTCATGGAATAGTCCAACAAGTAAGGATGTTTTCAAACTGGAGAACTGTAAACAATATCACAGCCTTGATCCAAGACACAGAATTGCAGAGGATAGGAATTACAAGGCTGTTTTGGAACCTGGGTCAAATCAGGCTGAGAACTGTCTTGTGAAACAGCTTCAGGGCAGCAACAACAATAATAGAAGTCTGAACTCAGATTCCCCAAACTAATTTCAGCTTCTTTACTTCTGTCTCTCTCTAGCAAACAGCAATGTTCATACATAAACCAGTGCAGAATTTAGGTGGGTGACACTTAGCTGCATTTGTTATTTCCAGAGTGACAGATGCAAAAAGCAGTAAAATTTTATTCTGAGCATAAAGAGATGCAGGTCCACATATGAAGGTGAATCACTTATCTCTGTGTTGTCATCCTATTACAGGGGTTCTATACTGCTGTCTCCTACCACAAAAGTTTCATACCTTCCTGGTGCTTTCTCATGGGCAGCTCCTCAGGGCACTGACTCTCTCTCTTCTTCACAAAGCAGCTAACTGACTCCAATACCCTTCTCACCCAGCCACCCCACTCTTTTATAGCATCTTCGTCTCATTGCTTACAGCTGTGGCCTGGTAAAGTCAGGCCTGTTCCTAATCTTTGATAATTGGCTCAGCTGCAACTCCTTAGGACTAAGATTACTTTCTACACTATCTTAATTTTCTTATATTCTATCCCCTTACATCTCTGCACAACTCCTACACCTGGATGCCTGGGGAGGGAGAGAAGTACCCACCAGTCACGGTGTGGTGATGCTTCTATGAACCCATCCCCTTTCTCTTTGAACTCACTCAAAACTTTCAGTATTGGTAAAATCCAGGGGAATGGAGATTTTCATTTTACTTTGGCATGATATGAGTAACCAGTGCTTCTTTGTTGGGGTGCGTTTGTGTTCGTGCTTTATTTTGCACCTTGTTCCATTTCTTCCCGCTGTTCTAAAGTTAAGTTTTATGAGTTTTAAGTTTAATTCCAATTAGTTTGTATTATCCCAAGATGGCGACCTGAGCAAAGGGGATTTCCAGTGCCCCCTCCTCACCCCTATGTCCGTTACTTGTCAATCTTGCCGGGCCCTCCTCAGTTTATGTTAATCTACTTGTCAATCCTCATGTTCCCCTGGCGACCCCCTTGTCCATCACCCCCAGCCCACTCCCCAGATCTGGAAAGTTCCCCAGGGTCTGGGAGGTGATTGGGTCAGGGGGGGAGGCCACTCCTATGTTATCTCTTGATTTGTTCTTTGTAATTATGTAATGTCTTGTCATTGGTTCTATTCTGTTCTCCCTCCCCCTGGGGTCGGTGATAAAAAGCCAGACCAGGGGGAGGTTCGTGGTCAGTCTTCTGTGACCCCC
>NW_005054354.1:3636898-3640462 GCF_000277835.1 Geospiza fortis | reverse complement strand
CTTCTTGTTGCATCTGGCTCCTTGATGTCACCTAGTTCTTTTACTGAATGAGTCACTGAAAAATCACAACTTTTCTATGCCACTAGGTTTATGAATCATCATTTGACAATCCTTTTTCTAGGCTGAGGCAGACAATCCACCTGCTGTCACTGGCATCAAAGCCTTTCTCTGCCTTCCACTGTCCTTATCCTTCTCCAAAACTTTTTCAGTTCTACCATATCCTCTTCAAAGAGAAGGGATGAGACCTACAGGTAATACTAATAAGAGGTGCACCACAGATTTATTCCATCACACAGTGATCCTCTTTCCACCCCCTAAAATTATTTTTTAATGCTTTTCCCCTAATGTTAAAGTAGAAGACCTTTTGTTTTAACTGGGCAGAGTCTGTGCTTCAGCATTAATAGGTGTGTCTTTAAAGAACAAAACCATGCCAACATTAAACAATGCTTGAATCTAAAACTACATCATGTACAATAGGACATTATCATAGGCATGTGAATCAGAATGGATTGTTTGATTAGACTGTACAACCTCACCACTTTGGGGAAATGAGAGCACACACAAACTGATAACAATTTCTACCTTAACTGCTCAACAATTTCTGTCACAAGTTCTGCTGTTTTCATTTGTTTTTAAATCTCTGCTATTTGGGATAGAACCACCCTGAGCCACACACAGACTTTATCTGTTGGAGTTCTAATTAGATATGGCTAAGATAAGGAGAATTTGAATGGTAAGATTTGTCACTTCCCATTTCACATGGTTTCCATGAGGAACTAACTTTCCTCAGAATACTTCTGGTAGTGTGACAAACAAGAAAATCCCTGAAATCCAAACCATTGTGTGCTTTGCCATGCTAAAGTACAGAGGAGGAAACAAACAAAACATAATTTGGCTACCTACTGAACTCTAGACATTAAGAACTAAGAAGATTCAAGGAAGCAGTTCAGAAATGCACCACTAAAAAAACCCCAAAATACAAATACAGGTGGCCCTATTTTCCTAAGAAGTGAACTCACATTATTTCTTCATTACAATTATAGCAAATGGGTAAAATTAATCCTGCCCAGGCAGACTAAGTTTATACCCTCTGGGTACCTGCAGCAGTTTGTGATTATTCTGTGATAAACACAAAAGTTAGAAAAATTTATTCCTTCTACAGCCTCCCCTGTAAATAATTCCTCTTTCCTTGAAATCTCTCTTTCACCTTAGCCTAAAAGGGCATCTAATAATACTTTGGCTTAAAATCTATTTTAAATCACTTATAGAACTTCTATGAGTTCTAGGGTTTTTTGATCTTTTGCATGAAATACTGAATATTCTTTGGCATACAACACCAATAAAATGGCAAATAAGGAATGTAATTCACTAAGAAATCATGTAGCTATCAAAAGTGAAGTTCTAATTATATCTTCACTTATAAATTTGATATAGCTTTATTTTCCTGCAAATGACAAGTCAAAAAATGAAAGAGGGAAAAAAGTAAGTAAATAAATGAATGAATAAATATTAAAGAAATATTTCACTGTTGGAGTCTGCTACATGCTATACAGCTGATCCAAACAAAAGCATGAAAATGAAACAGAATCAATATAGGAAAAAATTATAGATTACATAAGTAAAACATTAAACACATGAGGTTTCATATGTATGGAGAAAGAACTTCTTCCTGGCAATTACTTTTAATCTGTTTTGTTTAGTATTTTAACCATGCATGCTTAGACTGTACCTAATGAGAAAACCCAGCAGCAGCAATGAAATATAAACATAACTGAGGCTTAAACACCTTGGAATGGTTTCTTGAGCTAACTTCTCAACTATGCAAAGCCTGACAACATTAAAGGTGATGCAGAGCCCAGTTTAGTGCAGATTGTGGGTACTGATAAAGCTCTGCCTGTGTGAGGAGCACCAAATACCAAGCTCCTGGAGGAAAAGGGGGCTGTGGGAAAGCAGCACTATGGTTCCAGAGGAGGTGGGAGTGAAGGATCAGGAGCAGCAGCACTGACCCAGGGAGAAAGGGGATCAGCAGTGAGCCCCACGTTACCCGGGGTCAGATTCCCTCGGAACAGTCGGAGCACAGAGTTATTTGAGTTATTTGCTGAACTGGCTGTCATCTAGTGGAGTTATAGCACATTGCAACACACTCGTTACACATCTGTAACAACTTTCCCCCTGACATCCAAACAATCTGACATCCAAATTTGGTATTGGTCTCAAGGGCGAGAATTTTGTAGATTTCTTTTCCCCAAATCCACTATTTATGGATACTTGGAAAAAAAAAAACAAAACCAAACCTTCCAGCCTCCATCATGTCCCAAGATATTTTTGATACATTTTTGACTTTCTAGAATTCAATTTTTGTATACTAGACTATTATAAAACAGGCTAGCCCTTTTTGTGTTTAGCCTAATGATTTTTTGAGACTGAGTAATATAAACCAATGCAATAATTTAACTGATGAATGTGAATCTTCATTAAACTTTCCACAGTGAAAATTACCAATGGACCAAAAAATAGGGCAATTTTCTTGACTTTCTTGTCTCCTGGACACTGAGATGTCATTTCAGATTCAAAAATAATCAAAGCCAGATAGTGACAGAAATAGAAATAGGGCTAATGAGATGAAAAGTATTTGATGACTAAGTATCATGCTTGCATGGTTATTTATGAAAAAGAAACACATGGAATGCAAAAGGGAGACAGGAATTAAGTAACAGGCCCAGATTTCATTATTACTTGTGTTGCAATCTTGCTAACACAATGCAGCTTTCTGTGTGTTTTTCTCCCTCATTATTGGCAGTAAACAACAACTATTACTAGAACTCAGCCCCTGACTATACATCATCTATTGCCCACATGCCCCACCTCATTTTTTAAAATTGTTATACGATGATAATGTGGGGTATGAAGTCCAGAAGAGTCTTTTAAACTCAATTAAGTGCTTCTCTGCTTGTTTTGAAAACCATGTAAGGACAATTGTCTCATGGCGTATTTGTGGAGAGGTCAGGAAAATATTTATTTGTTTGGCTTCCAAACTGCTAAAAAGCACTACAACATCTAACATATCGACCAAAACTTACTGACAGACAGCGATTCTAGTGCTTTGTGCTATCACTTCAAAAAAACAACAACAAATAACTGTGTTTTTCCAACACATCTGCCAAACTGCATCTACACCGGCTGGCCGGGGACATTTCAGCACAGGCAGGCAGGCTGTAGCTGAGGGGCACTGAGGGGCGGGCCGCCCGCGGGACCCCGTCTCCTCACGACACGGCCCCGCCCGGGGGTCGCGATTCTAGTGCTTTGTGCTATCACTTCAAAAAAACAACAACAAATAACTGTGTTTTTCCAACACATCTGCCAAACTGCATCTACACCGGCTGGCCGGGGACATTTCAGCACAGGCAGGCAGGCTGTAGCTGAGGGGCACTGAGGGGCGGGCCGCCCGCGGGACCCCGTCTCCTCACGACACGGCCCCGCCCGGGGGTCGCACTCCTGACCCTCAGGGACTCCTCAAACAAGGCTGTGACAGCGCCGCTTGACTTACTTCCCGCCTCGATGTCG
>NW_005054354.1:3624119-3635578 GCF_000277835.1 Geospiza fortis | reverse complement strand
ACAGCAGCCAGGGCATCCCTGCCCTCCGGGGCTGCTCCATGGAGCAGGGCTGCGGCATCCAGCACCTCCAGCAGGGTTTGTGTGTGGAGGGCTCTCCGCAGGATCGAAAGAGCCTGGGAGGTAACGGTGCAGATGAAATACCAGGAAGGGCTCCCTTGTCTAGCACAAACGTTGCATTATCTTTTTGGGCACAGGGCTATAATCTGTGCAGGGTTTCTTGTATGGGAGAGCAGCTATAGTGGCTGAAGCCAATAAACATCTCTGCTGAACTGACAGTGAAGTTCTGACATTGGCCCTGAGTTTAGGGAGTACAAACTCAGAGATCTGCATTCAGTCACTAATGTGGTTTTGGTTTTTTCCTATGCATTTGGGCAATTTCCTATACTGTGCAGAATGTTTCATCGTGCTGGAAAAACTTCTTATGTACAATGCACCTGGTCTCTTGTTTTGCATAAAGTTATTGAAGACTGCTGCATTATTTCAGTTAATGCCCTGCTGCAGTTGTGATACGAGAAATGATGAATAATCCCACCTTGCTTATTCTTCATACATATATATATATGTATGAAGTCATATATATGACTTTTGTAGAATATGATGTTACATACAGCAAAGACATTCTGCGCCTTTTATCTTGCTTTACTTTTTTCCCACCCTGTGTCTTAGGGAAAATTCTGCAACGTGTTTTTTTTTCTTGTTTTCTTTTAGAAAAAACTGAACTGTATATAATTCAAAATGGAGAAGTTCTATGGGTTTGACATAACATCATTCTCACATTTTCCAGTCTTAGTCATCTCTATAATTTAATTTTTTTTAAACACTGCTTATAACTGAAGGGATTTCTTAAATATGTTTATCACATCTTAGAAACATCTGTTTTGTTTCGTAGCAACTAACAAGTGCACAAATATTCTGTGACTAAATACAGCATATTTGTGCATATAATCTGCATATAACCCTTGCTGCCCTCAATGTGCTTTGCTCTGTCAGAATGGCTGTGCTGATTCCTGCCATGACTCCAGCAGCCACTGCCCTGTCTCTGGTCATAAACAGATGCTCAGAAGCATCTGAATAGTAAGAGCAGAAGAAATGTAAATTATATTTCATCTAAGCATTCTCTTAGCTGTCAACCAAGCTGTCAAACAGCTGTCAACAGATGTTAAATCCTGTGTTTTCATCACAGGGTTTTCAGAGTCTGATACAACTCAGCCCCTCAGTGCATCTCTCTGCTGAGTATCCCTTTACACATGGAAACAGTTTCAGGGTGAGAGCTTCCTGGTAAACTCTTGTCAGAGTCCCACAGTTTAATTTCCTGCTACTTTATCATTTGAGTGTGTGGTATTCCAAGGTCCTCCTGCAATTTGTCAGTGGGTTTTTAACTAGTCTGAATAATTGGGTGTCATTCATATAAGTTTTCAGTCTTGCTATTTGTGCTGATTTCCAGCTTCTTGTACTGTTGAAGGTGGTGCACAGCTTGTAGCTGAAAGACAATAGGGAACTAAGGAATTGTTAAAGACATTTGAAAATCCAAGTTGGTTCTCTTAGACAGATCAGCTGTTACCTCTTTGTTCATTGAACTCTAGCTGGACTGTCTTCTCCAAGAGTCTTGTAGCCTTGACTCTTACCTGAGAATTTTCAGTCTTACAGCTCTTCTTTTTATCTTTTTTCCTTCCCTTGCTTGGCAAGCACAAAGATTACCTTGACTTGTCTGTAGCACATTCCCAGAGTCCATCCCATAATTACTGAGACTCAAACAAGCCCAATGTCTCATTTATTACCCTTCAGTTCTCAGGTGTGTCTGGGCACTGTAGTCCTTCACTATTTTGGTTTCTCCAGGATCTCTGAGGGACTGTTACAAGTCACTCCAGAGCTGGTTATTCTCAAGGTGCAGAATTCATTGTGTTAAGATGTGAAGAATTTCAGCCTTCATAAAGGGTTTCAATGTGAGGAATCTTCCTGACAATCTTGATAGTCAATCCTGATTGATGGAAAACAGCAATTTTGCTTTTGTCCTGTCTTTGAGATTCTTGCCATAATTCTGAGTGTCAGCCAGCACTGCAGACACTCTTAGGGGCTTTCTTCTTGAAACAGGTTTTCTTTTTTTGTAGGTTTCTAAGCTCTTCCACTTGGGTTTGTGGTAAGCTCATGCAATTCAGGTTCCTTGGACAATCTGTGGATTGTAATGTCCTTCCACAGGTGGCTCTTTGTCAGCCCATAATTAGCAGGATGTTACTATTGTTTGTGCTGTCATCCAGGTGCATCTAGAGATATATTTACAAAAATGTAGGGGTGTTTTAAGTTTCTACTCAGTGAAGTAGAATTTTTGCTTGCGCTGAGATTCTACTTTTAAGTGTCCTTTCAGCTCTAGTTTGGGGTTTTTTTAATCTTCTGAGTATCAGTTTGTGCTTGAGTAGCTCCATTTATTTATTTAGAAAAGAATTATCCATTAAATATCATTGCATAAACAAAAGATCTTATCCCTTGTAAAAACACATCTCAAACCAGAAAGGAACTGTTGCTGTGCAAACACTTGGGCTTTTCTCTGCCTTTCCTTGGATGCATGAGGAAGATGTTAGCTCTGTTCTGCTCAGGTGGTTCTGCCTGAGCTCTGTCAGCTGCAGGAAGTTGAGGGGTTGATGTGAATCTCTTTTCAGTGTTTTCTTGTTTTCTTCACTTTGGAAGTTAAGACATTTCATAACAGCTTTCACAATTTGGCTTGGAGCTTATCCAGGAAGCTGCAAGTTATCTAAAGCTCCTTAGAGCCTGAATGAAGAGCATGTGTGGAAGATGCTGAGCTTAAATATGCATTTTAAACCAAAGGCAACCTCTAAGCAGCTTAGTAGGACAAGTACCAAAAGATCCTCTGTTTGCCTTAGTGTCTGTTTTTTGAGCTCTGTCTAGGATTTCAATATCATACATGATCTGATAATCTTCTGTGATACATCTAACCTTCATTGATGGCAGATGTCAAGGAATTTCTGTTTAATCAAGCTTATTTATTTTGGCATGTGTTAATTAGACCTGAAACCAGCCCTTTGATTTCTGGTTACTGTGCACTGACTGCATGAGTACGCAGAAGTAAACTGTACTGAGGGCTTGCATAACCATAATTTGAGATAATTCTAGTAGTCTAGGGCTGCTGAGTCATCTGAAAAGAAATAATTATCCAGTCTATTTCAAGTGTCATAGCTTAAGGCAGCTTAATAACTGGGGTGCTTAAATACCCTGGGGTACCCCTGCTTACATTCTGATACCAAAGTGTTTCTGTTTTCCTAAATACCTTAATTTCTGATACAAGTCTTTTACGCCACAAAGATCTTCATGCATTCTTTGTGGTTTATGTGGCTAAAGTTGGCTTCAGCCCTTGTCTTTGCTAGGGAGGAATCAAACTGGCTATTTTTGGAGTTTTGGCACTGAAACAGATTGTATCTTTTTCCTCCTTGTTAAAATTTCATTGGCAATATTATCCAGCTTTCAGTCTGTGTCTTTATGGAGTTGTTTATCCTTGGTTTGGGAACTCAGAAGGAAAGAGACAGGGGCTCAATTCCTTGTCCACTAATTTTTGTCATATAAAGGCTACCAAGGTGGTGTGACTGCAGAGGATCAAGGCACAAAGTGTATTCTAGAAGTCCCTGGTGTTTCTTAATGATGTGTTTATGAATTTCCAGAATTCCAGGTCCTCTTTTAGCACCCATCTTTGGCAGCTAGGATTACACTACTAACCCACCTTTTCAAATGATGGCAATAATATGCTCTACAGGATCAGAGGTTTTTTATTAACCTCATTCTTGTAAAAATCTCAGTGAGTTTGTATCATGACTAAACTGAGTGCTCTCAAGCCTTTGCCTTGTCCCTTGTCAGAGCAGGAGGGTTTCAAGCTGATTGAATTCAAACATTTGCACAAGCCAACTGGCTTTTGGGACTCTGTTCTCAGAAACAAAATAGCAGAAGTCTTGGTTGTAGACCTTCCAAGCACCATGCAGTTGTCCAGTGGATGAATTGAGAGTCTGGGCAAGACAGCTTGTTCAAAACCAACATTGCTTTCCAGTTTACCTCTTGTAGCCTTTTTTCTTAAGGAATTGTTAACCTTTGAATGTGGTCTACATCCTTCACCAAATTTAACCTCTTGGCTTACTGCAGCCATAAGGAGCATGCTTGCTGCAAAGATGTTGTGTTTCAGCTCTGTCTCTTGGATTCTCCTAGTCAGATTTTGTCAGGTGACAAGACTTCCACTTGTTGTTAATTGGAGCTCTCAGTCTCTCATCTTCATGGTCTGCAAGCTCACTGATGTCATGGTTCCAGGAGGCAGGACAGGAGGACACTGCTGTCCTGGGCAGCAGTGTGACAGTATTGACCTTCAGGCTCTGCTGGGTCGCAGGTCTGACTTGGGAATCTCCTCAGGGCAGAGCTTGTTTTGCACAGTCTGATTATTCTTTTCATCTTTCTGATAACCTTAGCAGGCAGTGGCAGTGAAGGAAAGACTTTGACATTTGCTTAAATGAAATTTTCTTTACCAAATAATCTCCTTTCCTTTAGGGAGTAATGGGGCTCACTATCTGATCCTGTCAGATCTTAGTTCTTCACTTGTGTCTTGCAGCAAACACTTCTGATTGCTGTTCAATTTTTCTTTTTCTTCTTTTTACCTTTTATCCTTAGAAGAACAAAATCACTTTTTTCCTCTCCTGCCTTTACCTTTTGCCAGCCACTATGGTGGTTATTTATACAAATGATTAATAGAAATTATTATTAATACAGATAGAATCCCCAGACTGTACATTCTCAAACTTCTTCCTGTTCCTTAAATCCAAGGGTGAGACAAGCAGCAGAAAAATGCTTTTCCTGCCCCTGCATCCTATGCACTAGACCTGGTGATTATTCTTTGTGGGAGTCTATGAACAGTAGCGAGGTGAGGTGACTCAGGCTAGAGGCAAGTGTGCTTCTTCATGCCAGGGAAGCCATGTCAGGCTTTGCAGAGGCTGGGGAGAATGGGGCACAGCAACACTCTCTGCCTGGTTTTGGCTAGTGGAGCAGCAAGGCCTGTGTATTTGTGCTGTTGAACCTTATTATTCTACATGTGGCCTCAGACACCTGCCAACCTTCTCCCCCAAAGTGTGTGTCAGGCTGCCCAAGTGTCTGAGTAGAATTTCTGATGGAATTGGTGGCTAGGGTAGACGGGAGATGGAGGTGGAGTTAAAAAAGAAAAAAGATGAGACTTCACTAAAGGTTCACACCCTGCTGGTTCCTTCCCACAGGTTAAAGTCATTCTTCTTCTGAATGTTCTCTCTTGGAGTTGGATATCTCACACTCTGGCTTAGTAAACTTTCAGTGTCCATAGCTGATGGTGACTACTCACACTGTTCCAAGCGTGTGGCCAGACACAGCAAGCAGGTTTTTAGTAACAAAGAAGCTGTCTTTTTCCTTGCTGTGTTTGGTTACTGTGTAACATGATCTTTAACTTTGTTAAAGATATCTGACTTTTTCTTTCTGTTGCTAATAAAACTCTCTTTTAATTCTAGATTTGGATATCAAAACGTCAGGGACTGGCTGCGTGAAGATTCAGAAAATAGAATGTGATAACTGCACAATAGAAACAGAGAAGGGGACGAGTGTCCTGCAGTCAATAAAGGTACAAAGAACCCTCCCCCACTGTTTGAGAAGGGATTGTGTGGTGGGATACAGTGTAAAAACTTAAATACCAGCTCTGGAGACGAGAAGTACTCTGGTATTTCTCATTGCAGCACTCATATTGCTCTGTGTACAGCACCTCACCTGGAATTATTGCATACAATTGCAGCACAAAGTCAAAACCAGTAAATAAGGAGGAGTCAGAAGTCCAGGTATCTATGATAGCCAAAGGCAGCAGGAACAGTGACAGCAGTGAGCCTGATCCCTGTCTTCCCTACCCCTCAAAGGAAAAAACAGACTGGGATTTCCTGTCTAGTAGGTTAATAGTTGTGCCTGCTCAATCAACAGTCATGACTTGGCAACTTGCTGCTGATTTTTTTGTCTGTGTTTTTTTGTTTGTTTTTTAATAATTGGTATATCAGAGCTATTGACAATCCCTTTAAGTTAATTTTCAATCAGAAGTTACACATTACATGTCCAAAATACCTGACTGAAAGATATCTGATATATACTGTATGTATCATAGGCATGAGGTTGTTTTTTTCAGTCTTAAGCCTTCAAGTTAGCTGACATAAGCTGTTGTAAAATTAATCACAGCTTATCTGACTTAGGTACTATTTGGAATCAAATTCACTTGATTGTTTGGGATTGAACCTGCAGGAATTGGTATAAATTCAAAAGAAGGGTCAATTTTTTTTGACATATGAAAAATTTTTTAACATTTTTCTCTATTGTGGTAAGAGATGATTTTATAACAGATGTAGTGAAAACTGAGCTTAGGGAAGGGTGTATTATACAATAGAGCTAGGTCTGCTCTACAGCTGGGGAACCACAGACAACTTGAACCTTCCAGATTCTGTGTAATTGTAATTTTTCTCTTCCAAAGAAACCTAAAATCTAACAGAAGTTAATAGCACTATGTGATGCCCACCTAAACTTTTCATTAAAAAATATTATGTCATTATTAATGACAACAACAGTGCATGAGAAACTGCATCATATGAGAAAACAAGGTGATTTTAGCCAGTAATAATGACAGGAATCATGGCATGCCATCACATCAAGAATTTTTTGTGGTGTCATGGAAAAAGATGGTGTTGAGGAAAGACCACTAACTTCTAGGAATTTGTCTGAAATACAATCCAAGATGTGAAGTATCTTGAATTTAAAAAATTAAGAGCTGGATTTTAGTCTAATCTTGTTTTTAAGTACTGTAGTTCTAGTAAGGTGACTGAACTATTTTTTTCTGATAAAGCTTCAGGAATTATATTCTGTATTACCAGAGAAGCAGAATTATTTGGTAGAAACAGAAGTATTAGCCTTCAGGGTTTTTCCAAAACTACTAAAAATGTTACAGACCAGATGCTGTAGTGAAGCATAAGAGCTGATTCCCTTTCTGGGAATTTGCTTTACTGAGCAAACTGAAGTGATAGTGCCCTCCCCTGGATGGATTAAAGCTCTGTTAATGTTGGTTTGCTGTTATTAACAAACCCCATTAACTGACAAAGCAGGAGAGCCTTTCTTTACAGAAGAGAGAAAAGATTGTTGATAAATTACTTTAAAAGAAAAAATCTGGTCATGTAGGGATTATTCAAGAGCACCAGCAAACAGCTTCACAACTGCTAATTTTCTTACACTTGCAAGAAGTTGTTAGTATAAATTGTAATTAAAAAAAAACATGCTCGGGTTTTTTTATACCATCTAGAGTGTCTTTACAAAAGACTTAAAGATTTGACCTCTACTTTGCTTAATCATGCATACTAGTAATTGAACAGAAAGGAGGAGTCTCTGTGAGGCTTATTAATGGATTTTGTCTGGCAGTTTTGCTGTGGTAGACATTACCCAGCCAGTGAGATTTGTTGAGGGTGATTTTATTAAATTGTTTTGTTTTGTTTTGTTTGGGTGGTGGTTGTTTTTTAATGGGCTGAATTCCAGTTCACCCTGTCCCTTCCAAGTCTCTAGGTCAACTAATAGCAATAATAATTCCAAAACACAGTTATGGCATTTTGGTCTTCTCCAGAGTATGAATTATTCACAAATTTTTGATTGAGAAAGCAGTACTTCTTTTTGTTGTTGTTGTTGTGCTTATGATGACAATGCCACCAGGGAGACCCTTAATTGTGCTTCCATGTTCCTCAATTACTCCTTGACTGTGCTGGTGAGAACAAGAATTTCCAGGCATCTCACACTGGCAGAAGACCTGCTGTGCTTCCTCAGCACGCACCTTGTCTGAGCCTCATTCATCCTGCACCAGTGTCCTTCTCTTCTTCTGAACAAATTTTTCTGGTTTTCCTCTGACATCTGTTAAGGTCTTGACAGCCTTTTGCCTCTTCCTTATTCAAACCTTTCTCCCTTGCTTAGAGAAACCCTATGAAAAATCAGTGCTTTTTTCTTTCAGCTGGTGGAATATTTCCTCTTAGTGAAAAGGCTGCTTCAGCACTGTAACTGGTTTCTTCTCTCAGCAAATCCTTCTGTCTGTTAGGGGTCTCTAGAGATACCTACCTCTGAAAGCCTGGTTGGTTTTTTTTCAGAAAGATATTCTAATAATTTGGGATGGGGGAATTAGTGTCTATGTTGGGATTTTATTTTAATTTTTTTTATTTTTAGTGAACTGTTAGTGACCACACTGGGGAGCCCTTGCTATACACCAGTTTTTCCAATCTTGCAAGTTCCCATATTCTCCTCAAGTTACATATTTGGAGGATGTGCTGTTTAACCATTATTCTGATAACAAGCATTGTGTACCTGCCTCAAAGGAACTGTGATGGCAGATTGAAACATTTAATTCATCATGTTACTGTATAAGGACAGAACAATCTATTTATTTAAATCTAATTTTTAAAGATTTTTTTCTCTTTTACAGATGGCTGTATTTTATTCTCAAGACCTGGTGGGGTTTTTTGGCTTTTTGGGATTGGTTTATGTGTATTTCTGTACTTTTTTTTTCTCTTGTTGAGTGTATGCAGCAACAGCTGGAAGGTGTAAGGGCTATAGAACAGTTGTTACTTGAAACCTGGCTAATTTGTTAAAAACTGGAGGTTTGCCTTATGCAAAACAATTTTAATTAGAATTTATGTGCAGTGAAGCACTGTAGAATCTGGTTCTGCTTGCAGGACTAAGGCTTCCAGTGGTTAATGTGGTACAACTTGAAAAACAAGATAACCATAACTAGAGAACCAGTTATCCTAACTGTATGATTTTTAACCTTTTTTCAGAGCCATAAAATTGATATAAGGACAAATGGTGGCAAAGTAATTGGTCTTGGGACACTTTATGGCAACACAGATATTTGTGCAACAGAAAAGGGGGTAAGTAGGAAGCAAAACTTTCTCTTCAATGGCTTATTCTCCTCATTTGTTGTAAAAGGACTAAATTAAAAAAATGTACTAAAGAATATGTAAATAACTCTCATAAGAACATGTAAATAACTCTCATTGTAACTGCACTGTTTCTTAGGTTTGTCTGTTAAATTATATTATCCTGCGCTTGATTTGGCTCCACAAAAAGCAGGAATCAGTGATCATTCCATCAGTACAGAGATTGTTCTACTGATACAACCCATCAGCTTTAATTATATAGACCCCTCAGGACATTCTTAAACTTTCTCCTTGGCTAATATGTAGGCATTTGGACTCTGCAGAAGGCTCAGGAGTTTTAGTGGGTAGTGGCCTGATATTTGTAAATGCTGTGCACTTCCAGTGTTATGTAAGAATGGAAGAGTAGAAGGTTTTGCAGACTTCTTTGCAGCTGAGGAAATATAGTCACAGAGAATCTTGCTGTGAGATGCAGTGAGAAGAATCACAAACAGAAGTTTTGTAGAGAACTAGCTTGGTTTTTTTCAGTAGATGGCAGTATGAGACTAACCACAAACTACTGTACCCTGGTTTTGTTTCTTGACAGAAGTAGGCAATTCTCCTTTATTTAAAGTAATGTAGAGCTAAACTCCCTGCAGTTCTCACACCCAGTCTTGTTTTTAGGTATTGTAATGCCCATTACAATACTTCCCTGCAGTTCTCACACCCAGTCTTGTTGCCCATTACAATACTTCACAATGGGTTGTACTTACAGTACTTACAATACTTACAATGGGTTGCATTAGGACTCACTGGATGTGAATGTTGCTGTGTGAACATGTGGAGCCAAGCCAAGGCTGGGAGTGCCTTTGGCTGTGTGCTCTGACAGAATCCATGGGCACCCTTTAACCAGCAGCACTGGGAAGAATCAGAGTGGGGGTAACCCTCCCTTGCCAGGATAGATTTGAGCCCAAACTAGTGAGTTCCAGGCATCCAAAGTCACCTCTGTGAAGTGCTCTTTGGCACTGCTGTGCACCTTGTGGGTTCCCAGGTGAGTTCACTTACCTGGAGCCAGCTGTGAGCTGTTCTCATGTCCTGCTGTAAACTAAGTTAACTTGCCATTGGATTCTCCAAAAACTGTCAGCATTAATTTATCTGTGTTTCTTTGGAAGCGAGTGTTAGACTGCCTTTTATGTAATAAATGTAATAATTGTATCTGTATGGGAAAATATAGTTCAGAGAATTGTTTTACTTTGAGCCTTTAAATGCTTTTTTAAAAATTAGCTCTTTTCAGAAACATCATCCTTCTGAAACAATAAAACTTACAGATTAAGTTGAAGTCCTTCTTTGTGATCATAAATATTTGTATGTAGTATGTAATATTACAAGAAGTCAATCTTAGAGTTGTAAAGCTGTAGTAACTTGAGTGAAGTGAGTCATTTCAGCACGAATTCACAGTTACAGAACAATATTTTGGCTTATGTTATTGAACTGCTCACTAACAAATTTTGTAGTGTGGTTAGGAAGGACAGATTTCGTTTCTCAGCTGGCCACTTCTGTTACTAATCAGTCAGCCTTATGTCTCCTCTGTGTGTTTGTATGAGATGTTTCTTCCATCAGTTGCAGTCATCATTATGTAATTATGGCTCTGTCAGCATTTCCAGCCCCCTCTTGGAGGTGGGGAGGGAGAGGATGTGGTAAAAGGCACTAAGCACTTGGAAAATTAATATTTTTTAAGGGGGGAAGTGGGAGAAGACACTAGTAAAGCATTTGAGCAATGATAGCAAAAAAAGGAAGGCCAAGAGCAGGAATATGTGGAGAAGGAGCTGTATATGTCTTATTTAAACATAGCAAGATGCCAGTTTTTATCTTGCAAATGTGTTCAGGTGTAAAATCTTCTCAATCTGACTTGTGCAGATGAGACCAATGGAACTTGAGCATGTGGTCAGTTTCAGGAACTGCAAGCCCCAAGGCTCTGTGCCCAAGGGAAGGAATTTTTTCCCGAAAATCTGATGGTTCAATGGACACAAATAAAGAACTTTGTTTGCCTGGGGAGTTACTAGCTAATCTGTGCCATGGAGACTTTTCTATAACACTTGCTCTGTTGAGCCAGACATCTATGTTCTGCCAAAACTCCACAAGAGTTAAAGAATTTGGGATTGAAAGCATATTTATTTTCATTGAAAAGCAATCCTATTTTTCCATGCTTTCCCCATCTAAAATACTTTTTTATTCTTATACTTGAGTGGTCTGACTTCCCCTTCCTCCCTGCCCCTACCCCGATTTGGGTTATTCTGAAACAAACATTCTTTGTATTGGTAGTTTTTGTTTTATTGTTTATAGTAACTTCTTTTGATCTGGAGCTGAGACAACTCTTTTTATTACTGTGCAATTTTAAGAAAGGCAGTTGAGGCTGGTAAATGAGTTGGTATGTGAGATTATTTAAAAAATTAAGTGCTTTATTGTAAACAAAGTAATATATCTAAATAGGGTGAAAACTTGCATTCTATAGGAAGAGAGGTAGCCTTTTGACCTTCCCTT
>NW_005054354.1:3598771-3624109 GCF_000277835.1 Geospiza fortis | reverse complement strand
AGCCAGTTTGTATCCAAACTATGCAGATACTTCTATTTTATTCCTCCCCTTTCAAGTGTGCTTTGCACTATTTTCATTGTGCTGGTATCAGTGGTGGCCCTCAAATGGGAAATGTTCTTTGCAAGTCCTTTAACTCTTAGAACAGGTGAGATCATAGAGCCTGAGATGAGAGTGCCTTTCCCTTTCCTTGCTGTGTGCCCACGTGTCAGAGCAGGTTTGCACTTTGCCTTGCAGGGTGGGGAGTGGGAAGCATCCCTAGGACAGATGCAATGTAAATTAATGTTTAAGATCTCTGGTTATTAGGGTTTGTTGCAAGCAGTATTAGATGAAAAGCTGAATTGTCTGTTTCAGTAGTGACAAGTTGTGCCTTTGTTACTGGATTTTGTTTCTGTCTGTAGCAGAGTTCCAAGCAGCAGCACCTGCAGTGATTTTAGGCATTGACTGGCACATATTTCTAATTCTACCATAGGCTATGCATAGCATTTTGATTTTCTTAAAATTTAATGTATCTTGCTAAATAATTGGAGATCTAGTCAGTATTGTAGCATCATGGGAAAAGTCTCAAGCCAGCAGTCCATTCTGTAATCTTATAATTTAGTAGTTCAGTGTGAATGGATGGCTAAGGCCACAGTATAATTTGGCTGTCATATAGCCCATACTAAACCAGCCTCTTCAGCTCAGTTTTTGGGATACAATGCAGCACTGAGTTTGTGCAACACTAGTAGTTATTTGTCAGAATATCTCTTATTTCACCCATAGCTTATTCTTTATATAGTATTAGACTGGAAGGGTTAACAGACTTATTTTTTTATATCAACTTTTTTTGCACAAGATGGCAGTGCTAAAATGACAAGGATTTAAAAATTACTTGAGTGAGGCACAGTTTGATCTAGAAAGCCACGTATTGTTTCATGTAATGAATAAGGATTTTGTGCAATTCACTGAAAGTCTGCATAAGCAAAATAAAAACAAATTGAGTGGGGGTTCAGGTATGAGCTATTGCATTCTTCCATCATAAATCAAATTTAACTGAACAGAATTTGGTTTCATGTGGCTGCTGCACAAGCATGTGAATTGTTCTGTTTTGTTCCAATACATTGATGTTTTATCATGTGGCTCACCACTTTTACATAGATAATCTCATCTGTCACCTTTTATTTCCCAAATCCTTAGTGCAACTTTTGGTATTCTATCCTTTCTGTTTCTATTGAAAAGAAGTAGAAATGGAGATCTTATCCCTGGTTTTTCAAGACTTTGTATGTCTTGAGGCTTAAGTCCAAGAATAGAAGCCTGAGTAACCAAGGGGATAGGAAAATTATGCTGAGAAAAAGGGCAGCTGGTGGGGCTTTTTTGCAAACCTTCACCAAAGATATATCTACAAAGCAAACCAGTTAAAAATCTTCATAAGTAGCAGTATGTAACAAAGACAGAGGGTGTTTCAATTTCTGGTGGCAGAAAATTGATCATCAATGCTCCAAGTGTCGTAATGCTGTACGAAGATTCAGTCTTCATAATTAAAGTTAATAATTCATTTTGCTTTTCAAAATGAAGTGTTTAATTTTGAAAATGAAATTCAACTTTTCTTTCATCTGTTTGTGACTACTTGGGTTCTTCACCTGAACTATGGATGCAATTGCTCATAGGAATGTTGTGAAGAATCATTAATTCTTAAGTCAGAGCTCTTGGATGGAAAGGTTTTTTGTTTTGTCTTGTGTAGCTTTTAGCTAAGAACCTGATTCCATTTTTCCTGCACCAACAACTGCTTTCCATTTGTTTTGTGTCTTAACAGTGTTACTTCCCACTGCTTTTTCAAACTGTGATGACAAATTATTGATTGTGTTTATTTCTCCTAGAGTGTAAATATAGAGAAGCTGCAGGGGACAACCATCAATATATCTACTGAAGATGGGCTGCTGAAAACTAAATATCTCTATGCAGAATCAGCATCTCTCTCTTCAGAATCTGGTGATATTATGCTGGGAAGTGTTCATGGTAAGAAGGAAGTCTGTCACAAATGAAGCTGCTTTGAAGGTGTTCAGTAATGTTCACAGTAACAAACAGACTAGTGCAGTGGACTGTCACTAAATCAGCTGTGCACAGCATGCAAGCAAGACAATTCTATTTCTCTTAGAGACAATTGATTTTGTGCCACCTAGCAGACTGTATTTTTCAAAACAGTTTCATAAGCACAGTTGTTAATAGCAAAAAGCATATATTATATGAAAGAAATGTCTTTCATATAATAACACATACTAAGAACATCAAAATATTCTAAAATTCAGCAATGAAAATGATAGTTAAAAGTTGTCAGCAGGCTTCTCCCCTCCCCATCCTTTATTTTCTTCATAGGAGAAGCAACTCTTAGACAGATCATCTACTAAGAACTATTGTAGGAAAGAGTCATAATTAGAAGTTTTTATTAGAAATAGCCTGTGTGTTTGCTGGTATCTTATGTTAAGAGTGGTGACAGTTTCTGTTTTTAGAAGAAATTCTTAGGACTTCTTAGCAGTCTCTAAACCATCCACCCTTTGGTGTCCTTCCCCTAGATCTAAAACTAATAAACTACAGAGTATTTTATTTAAGCAGCAGCTGAGGTTAAAATCTGGTGTGGTTTTCTAATTTAACAAAACTCCCACTGAATTCAGTCTGTGCTATAATGCATTTGTGGTGATTTAACATTGAGTAAAACAAACTGGAAGATGCACAAAAAAAATTACTCAGCTCTGTCAGAGTTCCAGATTTTCAGCTATATCCCTTAAAAAGAATTTACTACAATTGCTAAGAAATTATGTTGTCATCTTGCTTGAAAAATTACTTCTTTCTTCCTTGAAGGAGCAACTCCTCTGTCCCTTTATATTAAATGTGAGAATGGTTTCTAAACCTGTTAGCTAAAGTTAATTTTAGCATGCACTGACAGAAATAAGCTGCTTTTCCTCCTGTTATTGTATTTTTCTAACATGTAGGCTTGTGTTATTTCTGGAACTTCTGTCTGATAAGCTGTGCTGGTTTGGCTTTTTCTAACTTTATAATGACATTGTGGTGTGATCAATTTGTGAGCAGGTTCAGTCTTTGTGCACATTCAAGAGTTAATTTTTATTTTCTTGTTACAAAAATTAAATCATAACTGCTGTAGTTAATAACTTACTTTCTTCAGTAAGGCCTGTTGCCATTAAGCTGAAGAACAATGTGAAAACAAATAGAATTGTATCCAAATTGTGCAGATATTTCTTGTGTTACTTCAGGATTACTTTTATGGCCTCTCTACTAAATGGGCCTGGAACACCTAATGTTATTTTAGCTGTATGTTTTTTAAAAAATTGCACATTACCATTTGCTTGGTAATTTTACCCTGTTTTTTGATAAAAAAAAATTTCTGTACAATATCATGTTCCCCAATCATGTTTTAATAGCCAAGGCTTTTAAAGTACACATACAAACATGTATTAATAGACAAGATAACTCCTACTATAAATTTCTGCTAGAAAAGAATGGTGACTTTCACTTCTGATTTTTGCTCATGAGGTAGCTCAATTGCAATAGTTTTGTCTGTAAACACCTGGACAGATTGTTTGTTTATTTCTTGGGCAATTGAAGTCACCATTTCCCTACAGCTGACACCATAGGTGGCATCAAATCAGCGCATCCTGCACAAAACTAAGCTGGATTTCATTGCTTTTGCACTGGGAAAATTGAAGTTAGTGCAGCACAGACTTTACAAACCTGTCTGAGACACATTTTGTGGTTGAAACTCAGGCTGTAATATCAGGACACTGGTAGAGCTCAAACTTTCACAGCTGCTCGTTTGCATGCTTCATGCTCCTCTGGCAAATGGGCAATGCATTGTTTTGAAAGGAGTTTGTTTTGGGTAATTTTCATCAGCTTCTGTAACAGGCATTAGAGATGTCAGGTGCTATTAAACTTTTGAGTTGACGCCTGAAGAAGAAATTTGATCCTGAGGAATTTCTTCTTTATCTGAGAGCCAATACCATTACAGTGAGCCTTCTCTACCAAGGGGCACATGGGAGGAACAGGAAACCCCTCTTTGCAGCAGTCCCAAAGTCTTGGGTTGAGTTGCATTAACTATTCATTTGTTTTATAAATCTAGTTTAAATTTGCATTAGATATCAAATTCCCTCCCAACTAATGTTTAAAGTAGGCTCAGTTAGACCAAGCTTGCCCAAGCCTTGTCTAGTTGAGCTTTGAGTATTTTCAAGTCCAGAGTTTGTATGACCTTTCTGGACATCTTGGTCCACTCCTGAATTATTTTTCTGGCAGGGAAAAAACCTTTTCTAATCATAATTTCCATTACAATTTGTATCCATTATTGCTACTTCTCCCTTCTTCTTGCTGCATCACCATGAGAAAAATGTCTTTTTTCTCTATACCCTCCCATTAGGTAGTTGAAGGCCACAAGAAGAGTCCTTCTCAGCCTTCTCCTTTTAAAGCAAAACAAACATGCTCTTAGGGCATTTCTAGCTTGGTCTGGGTCCCTGATCTCAATAGCCTTCTCTGGCCTTAATTAAGGACACCAGTGTCATTCTTGACTTCAAAGCACAAAACTGGACACAACATTCTAAGTGCAGCCTCACAGAATGTGTTGACATTGTGCAGCATTGGTGGTTCTGCCATATGAGTATGTATCTAAATGGAATTTGATTTCTACATGTTGAATATTTTTCAAGGGTCTACTTATGAAAACAGGTAGGAAAACCCCCAGAAAAATGAAGAACAGACCCAGGGGCTATATGCTGACAGAATATGATCTACCTTCAGGTGCCCTATGGGAGCTGCTGGCTGACAAAACCCCAGATCTTTTTGTAGGTTGTACCAAAGTAAGTGCCAGTCATGCTAAAACGAGGGAAAGGATGGGATAATTATAGCATGGCTTTTAAAAACAGCAAACAGTGAAGCCAAGCATCTTTCAATGTCATTGAAAAATGCTTTTGTTTCTGCTCTGATTTTTAGAACTCCAAAGTATTTTGTACAGTATGTGCTTGAAAAGATGAATTTAAGACTGTTGATGATAGGCTGCTTTTCTAGCTTCCAGCCCATGAACCACTAAGAAAAATACAGGTCATATCTAGTGGAACGCACTCTGCCCTAATGGTTGTTTACTACTGTGTAATTACACAAGATAGGGTAGAGCTTAATCCATCTGCAATTTTTAAAACCTCTTCTGAAAGATCTGCAAATTATGGTTACTGTGTATTGCTAAACTGCACTCAGTTTCTGTGATCAGCCTTAGTCTTCATTCTGCCTTTCTCTTGGGAGGATGAGAGAATGGCAGGGATGACATGGCGTGGTTTAGTTTTTAATTTAGAGCATTTTCTGTGACACATTTATGCATGGAAATGGAGAAGTTTGTACAATTTAGTTCGACTGTTAGTAGGACAGATGTCTCTTCTGTTAGGAGGTACATCTGTTGTCCTTGCAGATGCTCTTGATGTTGTAGGTGAAAGGGCAGAATAAGTATTTTGAAATTTTAAAAATTTCATTTTGAAATTTTAAGGCTGGAGCGCCTGTGCCTGTTTAAAGTGATGCAAGTTCAGAAGAAGACCATTCTCCATTTTGTGCCTTACACACTTGGTTTGAGGTTCTCCACTTTGCTCAACGTACTCTGATTGAAGTCAATAGAAGTGTTGACATGGAGTTGTCATACACAAAACTCTTACAAAAGAATAAGTTGGGAGGGAGTAGAAAATGTTCAGTGGCTCCAGGAAGTTGCCTTTGCAGATAACACACAAGATTCCCTCCAGCAGAGATGGGATATAGGTATATAAAAGAGGAAAATAGAAACTTATTCATGCAATTGAACTTGAATCATCTGTAGTGCTGTTGCAGGCATCAGAGAAATTAACAAAAAATTGCCCAAAGTAAACTAAGGCAATATTGTGCATTAGCCTTGCACATGCCTCTCTACATTTTTTTCTCCCTCAAATCCAGGTGGTGTCTTTGCATTCACTCAATGTTTTTCTTATCTGGACTCACTTAATTGTTACCCACATGTGTTGAGACTTTTGTTTGTAGAGCAACAAGCTAAAAAATGAATAAATTATATGTTTTGATAATATGTTTTTAACATTTTTCTCCTTTTCATTATAGGTAATACCAACCTTCAGACCAAAAGAGGGAGTATCACAGTTGGTAGGTTCTGCCTTCTCGCTGTCTTGCTCTTCCCTTTTCCTTTCTAAAGGCTAAATATTCACAGGGGAAGTGAAGAGGAGGTGATTTCACACAGATGTTTTTGCCTCCTTTTCAGGAATAGCACTGATAAGTGTGGCTGAATAAGACCCTTTCCAAACTCAGCCTTTTGTGGTTGGGCAAGGCACATGATTCACTGGGCTTTGCACAAGTGAGACTGAGTCTGGCTGTCATCTTTTAGCTATAGATGGGATAAAAGGACTGAGAAAATTCTTAAGTCTCCATAGAATGCATTTGTGCCTTTACTGTAGTTCTCTCTTACATTTATTGCTATCAATGATTAGCTATGTTTAATTTTTATATCAGGAAGCTAATCACTGATGTATTATTTGGGGAGGTGATGGGAAGGCTTGTGATAATTCCAGTGTTTTGAAACTATTATGCCAGTAATTTTCCCTTCAGAAATGAAAACAGCTGATAAACCTTTTCTTGGGAACCTGGGCATTTATATGACAGGATAACTCAGAGCTATCAGTTATGATGTACCTTATATCAGTGCATTTTATAGCACACAAAGTGAGAAACTCAAATTCTAATTATTGATATGGCAGGAAATTGAAGTGACAGAATCTTAGACAAGGCTCAGTGTATCTTTTGAATGTAGAAAGACTTCCTCAGGCCCTGATCTTGAAGGTTTTAACTGTAGTCACTCACTAAGCATGTTTCAGGGACCATCTCTAAGATGTGTTCAGGGACTGTTAACAATTCTTGTGTTTCTAAGAGCTCTGTATTAACATTCGTGGAAAATGAATGCAAGACACATTCTTATGAGTTAGTCATTAAACCACAGAATTAAATTCAACTTGCTAGGCTGTTTTTCCTTCTCTTAAATAAACTCATAAGGTATGAAGAGTGTTTAAATAAAGGTTTCTTAATATAGGAGGTAGCTTTTTCCATCAACAGATGATGATGATTTTCCTTAACTAACAAGGTTCAGCTTAAGCATTGAGACACATCTTACTGTTGAAGAAACTTTCTTTTTCAGATTTCAATTCTCACAGCACTAGATAGACTTCATCTTTTCCTAAAGAGCACTAAACATCCCTGGTATTTTTATGGATTTTTCTAAAGTTAAAAGACTTTGAAGATCCAGACTTTCAACTGTAAAAATGTGAGAGTACCTCCTACTCAACCAGTTTGCTGAAGGCCTTATCCCTTATTTCTGTTGGAAAGGACCTACAGTGACCATCCACTCCAACAGCCTGGCCAAGAGTTGGAGTGTCTTGCTTAGGAGCTCTTAAACTCTGACAGGCTTGGGGCACCAGCCTCTCTGGGAACCCTGCTCTAGTGTTTGAGCACTCTCTCTGTACAAAAATCCTTCCTAAAAAGAACCTCCTTGTGCCTTCCCCTCCCCAGGGAGCTGCAGAGGGCGATGAGCTCACCCCCAGCTTCCTTTCTCCAAACCAGGCAAGCCAGGCGGTTTGGTTGTTTGGGCTTTTTTGGAGCAGAGTAATTTATCAAAAAGAGACTATGGCCTTTACAGCTAATGGATGTCATTTAAAATTGGGGTGAGAAAATAGATCATGAATAGGTAAAAGGATAAATTAGTTAGGAAAGGAATTGTTTTCTTGAGAGATTTCTTTGCTTTGTGTGTTGCATCATTTGTTCTGCCAGGTCCCCATGGTGAGTATGGTCAGGATTGCTAAGGATTTTTCAGTTGTGTGTACAATTTAGTGAATTCTTAATAATAATAATAAAGTCTATTTAGTGAATACATTTCAGTTTCTTATAGTACTTCTCATATGGCAGTTTTAGAACAATGAACTAAACCAAGAATTTTGGCCAGTTTTGTATCAATAAGAAATACTAGATAGCTAGCTAAGCAGGAATTCAAGCACACATTCAGTCTTGGATTTTTATGCTTCCTCCAGTCTGTAATAAAATCATAACAAATATTTTGTGTTCCTATAGAGATTGATTTTTGTCACTGATTTTGCCATAAACAAGGTCAGTCTTTAGGTGCTATTAGGAAAAGCATGGTTTTGCTTAGATTTAAGTGAAGATCACTTGTGTTTAATCCTTTCTTTAGTGCTAGGCTGATAAAGTGGAGAAGTGATGCTAAATGTTACCTTTGTAGGCCTTTCACTGATCTTTTTGTGCAGTCAAGTTATGTGACTTAGGTTTTATTCTTCAAGCTCTATTTATTTCCATAAAACTTAACAGAGACTTTTGTCCTTCCAAGGACATCTTGCTTCACTCTGCCCTTTTATTTAATCTTTTTTTCTCTAGTACCAGTAAATTCTTAAATAGCAAAAGCTGCACAAGACTGACCATCTGTTCCATTTCCAGTAAAAAACTTTGTCCTTGTTCTCCCCCTTGAAAAACCTGAAGAAAACCTTTTCCCTGTTGGTCCTTAGCAAATTCTGAATTCAAACTATAAATTTCTTCCTTATTTTTACCTTCAGTTATTCACATTCATATCAGCTAGCACTGGGTATATATTTGAAAATAAATTGCCTTAGGTTTGATCTGTCATAGCCATAAAATATGTATTGTCTCCATTGCTATTTGTTATGTATTTTATGCTATCAGCCTATGCTTCTTAGTATAGGGTAATTTTTCATTGTTGAAATATTTATTTATTTATATTTGTGCACTCTGTTGTGCCTTACTTTTTGGGGTTTTTTAAAATCAATTTTCCTTTTATTCCTCTTTATTTGTTAAGAGTTAGAGACACAAACTTAAAACAGCATCTTTATAGACTTTGCAGAAGTGATGAACAGTTCTGTGTTTCTTGGTGTTCTTCATTGTATCTACACACTTGTATTTAATATCATATCTGTAGCATTCATTACAGGAATCATATTCAGTTGTTTCCATAAAATATATTTCATGTTACTTCCATAGGTCAAAGCTTAACAGTTGTTTACTGTACAGTATTGTAGTGTCAGGTTTAGCGTTTGAATAGTGCTGCCAAGCTTTTGGTGGTTTTGAAACTCTGCTGAAGTTTCTTCAGCCATAGGAAACTTTGTATTAGTGACGTACTCTGAGAGTCAAAATCTGGCAAGTGATCCTCCCAAAACAGTGTTCCTCAATGGAAAAGTGTTCCACTTCCCTCCAGGTTGTTTTTGGCTTTCCTGGTAAATCTGTGACTTGGTGAGCCTGTCCCTCCTGCCCTCCTCCTGCATCCTTTATTCAGGTTGATGCCTTCTGCCAACACCATCCAGTCTCTCACAAAACAAGAATTCTTTTTATTTTAATATTTATTAATTGAAGATCTTGGAAAGAACAATTTGTTCAGTCTTGCAGATTCCCAAAAATGATCTTCCCACTGGGAAGAATCTCACAGGAGCTGCTTTTGTATTTGAGAAGTGGGAAGAGAAAGGCTTCAGTGGATAAATGTTGTCCCTCTGAAGCACCATCAGCTGGTGGAATGTGGACTGTTTGTAGTTGTTCTCCCTGGAGAGAGCTGCTCTTCTGTCACAGGAGACTCTTCTTCCTTCCTAGAAAAGATAAAGGAACTTAGAATAAGTTCTGTTTAAAGCAGAAGAGTCAAAGGCTGGATGTTTCCTGTATCTGTTGCCAGCAAAATCTCTGTCAAGGTTATGTGGAGTTGGTAATTGGCTGTTACTAAATTTGATGGGGAATATCTGCAAAAACAGCCTTTGCATGAAAACTTCTAGTGATCACTGCTTCAAATGTGCATTAAAAACGTTGATGCATGTCGAATTTTCCGGTTCTAATTACTTTAACTTTTCAACCATTATGAATAACCTTTCAAAAAATCAGCAGTTAAAATCAATATTTCTTTTTCACTTAGACAAGCAAAACTCTTCATTATTAATGAAGAGTTAATTTTCTTTTTTCAGATTTTGAACAGACCTTCTTTAGTACAGTCTTGCAATGGCAGAAGCATTCACATCCAGTTCTGGTTATTAATGTTTTCTTTTTAGCCAAAACCCTTCTCAGTTTCTCAGCTAAGTATGGATTAGCTGGTTTTCTTTGATTACTTTCCCCTCCAAAGAAATCAGCTTTAGCTGTGGGATAAAGATTCTTTTCTGTGTTTTTGCTGTTGTAAGCAGTGCACTGATCTTTGGCATCTGTGCTTGAAACCTGGGATCAGAAAAGCTCCAGATGAGTTTACTTAGAGCTAAAACTGTATGGCAAGCATAAAATGTTAATATGAGACATCCTTGTTAATTAATCAAGTTCATTCTCTCATTAGCGCTTTTACTTTTTAAAATGGGAAGTTTTATTAGAGTTTTATTTTTTTAGCTACTTCTAACAGTTTGACTGTTGGGTTTTTTCTATGCATATTGAGAAACCACTCTATCAGTATCTCAAGATTTCTTGCCAGTACTTTAATTTCTAGCATTGTCTCTAAAAATACCTCTCAGTAACTGCCTTTTGCTCATGTACCAAGGTAATTTTTTTATGCTCCTCTAGATTTTTTTTTATAATTTCTTTACAATTCTTACTATGTATAAACTTGTTCAATAGTTTGAACTCAGTAGTTTGAAAGTAGTTGAACTCTTTGGGATTTCACTTAATATTGTGGAAGTCTATGTGTTTAAAATTGGAATACATTGCAAATAAAGACTACTCAAGTGTGCACTTAAAGCTTCTTAAAGGCTTTCTGTTTGTAAAAATGCTTCTTTGCAAAGTTGTATGATCATAAATTTCTGCTAATAAGGTATAAAAGAAAACTTAGGCCTCTCTATTCCAAGGCACAGAACAAATAATGTTGTTTTCCTGGACATATTAAACAATTGTTGATAGTTCAGATGTAGTGAATCAGACTTCACAAAGCCTGTGTTCAGTTTTTCTGTTTAACAAGATATTGCAGTGCGCAGCTGCTTGGTTTGTGCATGGGGTAGCTTTCCTGGGTAAAGTTCTCCCTGCACAGGGGCTGAGCAAATGAACTCTTTTGGAAGCTAAAAGAGATCTTGGTATTCAAGTTTCATGCTTAATTTTCACACAGAGATAAAGACATTCCTGTAGAAAGATGGGCACTGCAGTTGGGCCCTTGTCGGCGTAGAACAACTGCAGAGCTACAGCCTGAGGAGCAGAGTGTGCCCCAGTTCTGGAGTGGGGAGATTGAATAACAGGTTTCTGAAAAATCCTAAGTGAAGGCTGACAGTCTGTACATTATTTTGTAGATGTATATTATGTAAATTACTATGTATATGTATATTATGTATAATCTGTAAATTATTATAAATATTAATAAATACAATTATTATTGCCAAACAAAAAAGAATTGATGAAAATCAGTTTGAGGTATAAAGAAAGATTCTGGCAAATGTTTACTTAAAAAGAGTGGATGATACACAAGTTCTTTTCTTTTGTTTTTCAGATTCGTCAGATGGAAGTCTAAAAGCTTCTACATGTCATGGGACAATAGATGTTTATGTCAGTCAATTAAGAAAAGTGGATCTGAAATCCCAGAAAGGTTAGCAAACTAAATCAAATATTTTATTCTAGCAGATTTTGATGTAAAACAAAAGGAGGTTAGGGTTTGTTTTGGGCTTTTTTATGTGTCTGTAAAAAATTGTTTGTGATTGTTGGTTATTTACTTTTTCTTTTTGCATCATTATTGGAAGATGTCTATAAATACTTAAAATACAATAAGCTCTGTCAGGGACAAGAATACTTAAGATGGATTAAATGTGCTTGTGTTTTTCCATGTTTTTCTTTTTTTTTTTTCCCTGGCAATATGCCCAGCAGAATTCTGCAGAGTTGACGAGGGTTGCAGTGTTCCTTTGCCCTGAGCACAGTTTTCTCCATGATGCTGTATGTGCAGTGATCACTGACACACATACATTTATTTTTCTTGCCTTCTGAATGAAATGTCCTACTATGAAAATTTGAAGGCAGAAAAGCAAAGATGGGAGAGCCTTACGTTACCATTTCCCTTCATTTTCTCTCCCGCTTACTCACTTAAATTCCTCTTCATAGTTAAAAGCTCATACATAAAGTTGAATTCATATCTGTTTTGATGAATTCTTTCAGTTTTGCCATTCTGAAGATATGATTTTGTAAATTACAGAGCCCTGACTACATCTTGTTAATCCTAGTTTGGAAAAATAAAAAAACACCAAAAAACCCAAAATGCAAACAAACAAAAAAGTCCAAAACAAGCCAAAACACACCACAGCATTTCTAAACTTGACTTTAATGTCATGTCAGACACTTCATGTGGTTTGGTCCACTTCTGTCTCCTGTGAAACCAAGCCTGTGCCCTGTTAAAACCTAACAGTTACTCAGAATGGGACTCATGATGTCAATGAATTGAAATAATTTGTGCACCTTTCTGTACATCTAGTTTGGCTTCATTAGTGCAAAGAAGTTTATTTTTATATTATTTCTTGATTGCCTTTAGCATCACTTATTTTGTTAAGTTAATGTCTCTTTGAGCTAGAAGAAAAGAGGAATGTATTCAATAAAAGCTAATTAATGTTATTTTCAAAATATTTTCTAACATCTCTTCTGGCAGCACAGTTTAGTAAAGGCAAAGTTGAAGCTCTGGTTCTGTTTACCCTGTAAATTCAGAATAACTGCTGACAGCTGCAGTGTAGAAAATGTCCCACTCGTGCTAAATGAGCTGCATGTGTGCTGGTTTTTGTGAGTCATCACTGAGCCACTCTCCAAAGAGGACCCAAAGATGAAGACCTTTTCCCTTTCTTATTCTAAGGCTTTTGTGTGTCCAGCAAAATGCAGCCCTAAATTATACTGGAAGTTATTTGTTCATCAGAGCTGTCACAGGCAAGTGATTCTGCTATGTGTAAATTGCTCAGCTAGGGTTGCTTTCTGGTGCTTCTTAGCTGTTATTCTATGTTCTGCTGAAGCTTCTGGGATGGATGTCAAGAAACTGTTTTATGTTTTTCTAATGTAAATGTTGAAATTAAGCAAAAATGAAAGAACACATAAAAAGGAAGTCTATTCTGAATTTCTCATGTTTTTGATCTAATGTGTAGGAGAGAGCTTTCAGACTTTGTGACTGAGCTATTCCAAAGATGACTAATGTGGGCAGGTTGGGGGCCCAGTGTCTGCCTTTGGTCTGATGCATAGATGCACATATTTAGGGGAAGCAGAAGTCAGAATTTCTGGTTTTAATCTCAAAGTAGAATTATTCAGGCCACCAAAGCTGCAATTTTGCTACTAGTTTACATTTTGGTGATGCATAGTCTAAACTGGTAAGTCAGTTTTGAGACTGCATCTGTTGGGGGATGTGAACAGCTGGCCCTGAGCAGTAAAGCAAAGACAATTGCCAGTGTTTAGAGCAAGTGAGCAGCACCTCATCCTTCCAGAGGAGCAATTCTTTCATCATGTGCCATGCAGTGACTGGGTTATTTGTCAAGTCTGATGCCCTGTCCTTGCTCTGGAATGTCAATATGCAGCTAGAAGATGAACTTAAAGTCATAATACTGTGAGATCTATTATATTTGCTTCCCTTGATCATTCCTGTAATAAGATCCTCTACCAAAAGACATTGCTTGAAGTGTATGTCACTATTTATTTTAATGGCTGTGTAGGAAATTCTGTGATACCATTTTCTGTATGTGACATACTCTCTTAAATGAAGATACCTTCATTTATCCTTTCAGTGACCACAAAAAAGAGGTTACTGTTTCTGAAGACTTTTAAAAAAACCCAACCAAACACAACCAAATGATGATTTGATTCAAGTTAGTGAAATAATGGACTATTTCATGCTTTGATCTCAGGGTTAAACTAACTAGCTTTCACTTAAATTTATACCAGGTTCAATTACAGTCAAGGTACCTGCATCTCTCAAAGCCTATTTAGAGCTGTCTGGAAGAAAAGTGGATGTGAGCTCAGAGATCCAGTTAAAAGAAACACAGAGTGCCTCCAAAGATGATCATGTAACTCTAAGTGGTAAGGCTTACTAATCTTGGCTCCCAATAAATGTCTGTCTGGCCTAAGTCAAAGGCATCTACATTTCTTTATTAGTTTATTGCCCTTGGCAGCTGCTTGTTTAATCTGCTTCACTTTCAGATGTTTGCATGTGCTCTTACACTCCCCATGTTACTGGATGACTTTAAAATTTTATTTGGTAAATGACTTGTGAATGCAATCAACTTCTAAAAAAAGCCTTAGAGCCAAATTCCTCCTTAGTGTTAGTCCAGTGAATTTGTGGGGGACAATTCAGGGCTGAATTGGACCCATTGCTTTGTTGGCTTAGAAACTCACATTGACTTTCCTGGGCAATCTATTATATTCAAAATATAATAATTTAAAAAATCTGTCTGAGTCAAAGGGGGAAATAAAAGGGGTAATGGCATATTTATAAATAGTATGTAGTGCAGGATAGGCTGAGAAATGGTGGGTGGGAGATGAGAAGAGCAGAAGAAGCTGAACTGGAGGAATAGAGAGAGAGTACATGGAGAGGTACCTACAATTACTGGAAGTATTCTTGTAAGGCATTTAAAACTGAACTTAGAATCCCAGATCTTGCTGTTTCCTGCTTTAGAAAACAGTTGCACAATTCACTGTCAGGGTGTGTATTTCTCTCCCCCACTCCAGATGTTGCTATCTAGAAGTTAAGGCTGTTGCTTTTACCAATTCCACAGTTTGCTCTAGAGAAAACATTAACTGAGTGTGCCTGAGGGCTCCAGCTCTGTTTGAATGTGTTATGTCAGTGTGACCTGCTGTGACAGCAGATGGAATAAAGCTTGGAGTTTTAAACCTAAGAAAATATGCACAAAACCTCTTTTCCTGTCCCATGTAAGATGGGGATCTCAGAGTCAGGAAAACACTGGAACTGTAATTATATAATTTTAGGATGTAGCCTGCTTATATATCTCTTCCTGCCTAGGAACAGTAACTAGCACTTAAATTTAGTAGTGGTTATTAAATACAGTTTCTTTAAAAACCATAATTAGAGGTTGTCAGAGTAGAAATCTGTGGAAGGGCCCCAGGTTCTAGCATGACTTGGTGAAATGAATCACCTCAGCAGTGAAACAAGACTTCTCAGTGAATGAGGACCACCAGCCAATCAATCATCTTGCTACTTTGGCAACATTAAAGATAAGAATGGTGTTTCAAATATCCCCAGCTGAATGACTTCTCTGGTTTCACAACCCAGTCAGTGTTTGTGTGGGACAGTCATCACTGAAGCAGATGCAATTTTTCAGCCCATTGTTCTGTATGGAAATGATCTTGGCACTTGAGGCCAAAAGCAGAAACTCTGATTAGTTAATTCTCAAATATACACGTCCCAAAGGCACAGAAATCATCAAGAATTATGCAAAGGCACAACAGCATTAGGCCAATGATTATCAATTGTTTAAAGAAGTTACAGCATTACATAAAAAGGGAAATACTTCCTACTTCTATTTCTCTTTACCTTACCTTTCTGCACTTGTCCCCTCACTACCAACAATTGCTTCTTCCTAAAGGTGACATTTCCTGTACAAGTAGATTTTCAAATAATTGAAAATCATTTAATAAAATTTCTGTATCCTGGGAGCATTATTCACTGTTGAAGTTTCAGGTACAAGGTCCATAGCTGTCCTGCTGTGGTGACTGAAGAAATGTAAAATAGAGAGTGCAGAGGAGCTTTGCCAAGTGGTTAAAAACTGTATCACAAGAGCATGGCATTTGAGGAGTTTTATGCTTTTGGGTTCAAAGATTAGTTTAAAACCAGATGATTTTTCAGAAAATTCAGTTCTCATGCGAATAACACAGGCACTGTGACTTTGTAGGAAGCTTTACTTGCCTCTGGGAATATGTGAATGTGTTAGAGAGAAGGCTGTCCTGTGGGAAGACAGGGCAGAGTTCTGTGACTTGGGTAAACATGCACTTCTTCCTGCACTTTGCTGCAGGAAAGCCTTCCCTGCTGCTTTAGAGCAGTTTTCATGTGCACCATCACCCCCATTGCACACAACAGCCCCACAAGCACTCCCATCCAGGCTTTGCCAGCCAGCCAGGGAATAGAGTGGGATTTAGTGAAAGCAGGATGATGGAAGTCTGCAGTGAGTGCTCCAGAGACAGAGGGATGAGAGTGGGAAAATAGGTTTGCTCTTTTAGGAAAAGAAGGGACTTTCCTGCAAAATGGAGACACTTGCTGAGAAAAGGAGGGAACCTGGAGAGCAGTGACAGGGAGTTTTTATTCTTTGAAGTAATTTGCAAGGACAAATTACCTCTGTTTCCATTGGCAGTCTTGAAAGCAGTATGTATGCTATAATGAAATGTTACATAAACACTGTTCATGCTCAGCACTGGTCCAGCTTCCATCAGTGGAAGTGTTTGGCTACCTTTAGAGTGCTTGAGTAATTCCAGTAATTTCTGATTGTTATCATGTCAAGGTGTTCTTTCTTTTCCTTGGCAAGAAGAGAAGCCCTTCCTGCTCAATGTCTGCCTTCTCCCTGTCTCCAGGTGTGCCTGTGTTCTTAAATCTTATGCCTGTGGAGGTAATTAGCTATAGGTACTACATGTGGTAAGAGAAAGAATAGGAGGCTAAAAAGTATCAAATATTTGAGCAGAAAATGAACTCAGAAGACTGTTATGTCAAACATGTTGAAGGTCAAGGTTGAAGTTCATATAATTTTGATTTACATGCTTTTTCGGCCATTTTCCAATAAGTTAAATTCAAAGTACAAAGGTAGGAACAATTACCTGTGTAGTCCCGAGAGGAGCAAGATTTAAATAATATTAGGAAACAATAGCGTTACACCATTGAAAACAAACAGCAGGTTAACATGATTGTTCTGTAAAACTCAAAATAATCCTTTGGCTTTACATGGCATTAGTAATACTTTGCTGGAATGTGTCCAGTTCTGAGTACTGTGCTTTGAAACTGTAGAGTCTCTCAAGGAGAACATGTGATCAGAGTCCTAAAATCGTTATTAACAAGAGAAGACTGAAAAGTTCTGGTTTTGTCTCAGAAGATAAAGGGAAGAGAAGATGCATTTTTCTAGTACATAAGAAGTTGCTACAGAGAAATAAGGAAATAAATTGTTCTGTTGACTAGCAATAGGACTAAAAATTATAACTTGACCTTATGGTAAAGGAAAATTTGCTAAATAGCAAGGTAAACTTGCTTGTAGCATTTGTCTGGGGGGCAGGCCTGTCACTGCAGGTTGTGAAGACCAGGTGATGTGAGCATCTCAGACCAAATTCAGTGCTTCCTCAGGAGAGGCTTTCAGCCCTGATTTCTCTTGTCTCAGGTCGATGTGACCATCTGCTCCCACCCACTCCACAGTAACAAAGGAAGGTTATCTGGCATGTGGGTGGATGGGGACTAAATGAAATGCAGCCATTGGGCACACTTCAGCCACTTTGGTTGCCAACTTGTGTGTTGACCACTGTGAATTTGCTGGAAAAAGTCTTGCAGTCATTCAGAGACTTTATTTGGATCCTTGTAGCAAATGGTGTCAATTTCCAAACCTAATTGTCTGGAAAATAAACCGTGTAAATCTCATCTGTGAGTGATGCCGGGACTCACCTGATTTTGGATGTTTCTCCATCCCTGCCCCAGTCCTAGTGCCAAGTTCATATCCAGTGGCAACCTTTCACCTGATGCCATCTGCTTGGTGCTGAGGAATCTTTTAACTTTGCAGGCAATTCATCTGGTTTGCAGCAGCTGTGTGAGTTTCCATGGTAAATGTCCCACTGTCACAGACACATTTTCTGAAAAGTCCTTTCCTTAGGATTTTTTCTCCTGAGAAGCTGAGAGGCCTCAGGAACAAAATGTAAACATTGATTATCTGCTGCTGTGGAATGCAACAGGTGGATCTGTGATTGGTCTCATGTGGTTGTTTCTAATTAATGGCCAATCACAGTCAGCTGACTTGCTCTCTGTCCGATACACAAGCCTTTGTTATCATTCCTTTTCTATTCTTAGCTAGCCTTCTGATGAAATCCTTTCTTCTATTCTTTTAGTATAGTTTTAATATAAGATATATTGTAAAATAATAAATCAAGCCTTCTGAAACATTGAGTCAACATTCTCGTCTCTTCCCTCTTCCTGGGACCCCTGTGAACACTGTCACAGTCCCACCATGTCCCAGGTCTCCTCAGAGGCTGTGGATGTTTGTTGTTACTGTGTCTCCCTGTTTTTACCTTCTCAACTGGCAAACCTCTGTGGTTTTTTGTCCTTATACAAAGAGCTTATGCTTTGGGAGTTTTGGTTTTCTCCCAGGTGGAGACGTACTTGCTCCCAGTTGTTGTCAGCATGACAACAATTGCAGCAGTTAACAGGACTTTTAGGTTTTGGTACTAATCCCATCCAGGCTACAGCACAAGAGCTTTGCTAAGCCCCCTGAAGCAGTGTTCCTCTGAGCCATGCCTCTGGTGGCCATGCAGGTAATAGAAATCTCCCATGTTAATGTATGCCTTCCCTCAGATGTGTATACAGGACATGCAGAGGAAATCCCCCATTGACTTCTCTAACTCCTTCTCTCCTGTGAAAATTTTCACATTGCCCCTACCTAATGGGTTGATTGAGTATCCAATTATTCTTTGATACTGCAGAACTTCTTAGCTGGCCTTTCTCTTCCTGTGCCTCTGGAGAGTCAGCCTGTCTGTAATGACCAGATTCCTTTGAAAAGATGGACATTGGCACTTCTGTCCTATCTCTGACTTTTCAGGTTTCTCTTACTAACATGCTTCAGGTCTTCTCATCCTGCCTGGTTCTCCCCATAGATTGTGGTGAGAAGCACCTTTCTCCTTACAACAATCATTCACTCAGGCATGCGCTGAAATATTACAACTTTCACATCTGCCTGATGTTCCCTGCTGGAGCAAAGGGGATCTAACCAGATGTTTCCTGCCATCAGGAATAATTACTTCTTGCTGATCACTGAGTGGTCCCTCACACAGTAGTGCAGGGAGATCAGCCTGTGGAATGCTGTGGCCTTCCCTTTAGGATTGCTTTAAGGCCAGGGTGCCAGAGGGGGCTGACTGCATCAGTCTGTTGTACCATGCACAAAGCTTTATGGATGGATGTGGTTAAGAGTGTTCATTATGAGAAATTCTGTATTGCTTACTCCAAGGTAATGTCTGTGTTTTTAGCTGCCTGGAGTTCAAGGGTTGAATAAAAACACAGCTGAAGGGGCAGTGAATAACATGAGACAAGCAATTTGCCTTTAAAAGGGAAATAAGTGAAAGAGCTTGTATTATGTCAGTCTGCTGAAACTTCAGGTTTTATCTGAAGCTTCCCAGCTGCACAAGTGCTCCCACTGTGCAGCTGTCTTGGGTTTGTTGCAGTCAGCATTGCAGTTCTGATCCCAGGAGTAACACTATCTGCTGTCATGTCCCCCCCTGTTTAGTCTGTTCTCAAGGCACTTCAGAACTTTCCTTCTTTCTTAGAAGCAGTTTTTATTGACTCTTGGCCACTAGAATTGAGTGGGAAGTGCTTTGTTTTATAATGTCCTTCTACACACTGCCCTCTGTGAAGCCTTGATCCTTAAGCAATATCTTAAAAAAAAATAAACAAAGACCAAGGTTGTATCTGGAAAAGATTACATTCCTTTGAGTCAAGTAGAAAGTTCATCCAACTTTTATTAAACACATTAGATGAGATGCTATCCTACAGATTTTTATTGGTTTCAGCTTGCGTTCAACTCAAGCTGTTCACAACCTTTTGATATATACCGCAGTCCTAACACTACCAACGAACAACACTTAAAATATGATCCTCTTGTTGTGTTTTGTGATGTGAAAATATAGCTCTCAACTTCTCCAGTCTCCAGGAAGGCAAGTAAATAAACAATCAGTACTTGACTGTAAAGTTTTGCCAAGGTGTTACCTTCCTTTAAACACCACAAGCTTTTTGCTGGGCTTTAAATTGAAATGTATACACAGCCTAATAGTTTGTCTTCTCCTGAACTCATGCTGCTGTCTTGACTGGTAGGTTTTGAAATTAATTCCCCCGCCCCATGCTCAGTTCAGGAGGCTGTTTGCTTTTGTGATTTAATCAAGCTAGTAAAGTCTTCCTCAAAATCCACTCATGTTCTCATGGTATTGAGAGTACAAGCAGTGAGTACAGTTAAGACCCAAGCAGTCATCAGAAGGTCTCCAACTAAACCTTGTTGCTTGATTAGTGCCTCATACACAAAATAATTCAAATATAGGAAATAACTGAACCTCCTAGTAGTGATGGGCTTAATAACCTTAATATTTGCCTTATAGGCAAATTTCCAGAAGTACAAGGAACAAAACTTTTTTCTACATTCACATAGCAAAACCAAAATGAGAAACAGAGCTCAGACAGAAACTCAGCTTTAAAATGGCTCTTGTAAATTTGTTCCTGTGTTCCCTAAACTCTGCTTTAACTTTTTTGGCAAGGTGTAAGCAGTGCATGAAACCATTTACAGCACTGATTCTGTGCTTCAGCGTTTGTTTCTTGTACAGAAGTACAAGCCATAGTCACAAAAACATGAGAGAGAGGAACTGGGACCAAGCACTCCAATATTCTGGAAATATATCTCTGCCCTGCATTTATTGTGTCTTCTCTCCCTAGGAGAAAAAGTTGTATTTTTTAGTGTTCTACAGCTCTGTTAAAGGATCAGCTAAAATTTTCATTTATACTTCTTTGTTTGTTCAATTTCTTGTCACTTGGAGGCTGTTTCCTTAAAAATCAGACTGATGAAATGCTTTAAGTGCTATCTGTGCTTAAAAGATTCTGTTTTCATTTTTGTTCTAGACTCTCTGATACAATACTATTGAAAATCAGTGATTCAGGAAAGCTTTGAGGAACTGGACATTCAAATTTTAATGGGTTCCATATACAACACATTTGTCCAACTTGGTGATTCATCACAGATTTAAGTCTGCAATTAGATGATGAGCAGAGGTCTGTGGATTCTGTTTTACTGTAGGCATGATGCTGAACACTGAGTGTGGTTGAGACTGCTGCTGTCTGGAGCAATGAGGAGTGCAGAAATTGTATTAAAGCATCCCCATGGAGACACCTGAAGGCATGTTGTAGTCTGATAACAAGGGACACCAAAGGGACTCTGGCATTGTTGCACTCCTCTGAGAACTCTGTTCTTCCAAACCATACCTCAGCCTGTTGTGACTGCTGTGGGTTTGGCCCATAAACTCAAATGAATCCCACTTAGAGATGCTAAAGCACTGAAATGCTATTGAAAACTTCTGGCACACAGGCCTGAGTTGTGGAAACCAGAGCAGTGATGTCAGTTGGAGTTTTGCCACTGTTTTTGCTGCGGCCAGAATTTAATTTCAGCTGTGTTACAGGTCAGAGCAGAGCATGTTTGCAAAATTGGCTCAGAATCTGCTTCCCTGCCATCCCTCTTGCTATTCCAGGCTCAAATTATTCTAAACTTAGAATTCACACAATTAAATGAACACTAAAGTAATAATAAATTATATTTTTTAAAGATAAACCAAAGTGAAGGTTGATCTTGTGATAAAGGCACTGATTTGGCACTTTAAAGACCACAGTTTAATTCCCAATATGGACAGAAATCTTTTCTCACTGTGTCTCAGGTTTTTGATTAAAAAATGAGACTGAGTTGAACTCTCTTCTTTGTTAGTGAGCTTTTCAGAGTATGGCTGTGAATACAAAGTTTATGTGAAACCTGTAAGACAGATACCTCAGGCTTGGGGGGTTTTTTAGGCCATTATCATAAGAAAACAGTAATACTTGCAAAATGTCTGGGCATCTGGGCAATCAGGTCTTACCATGGCTCTTAAAATCTTTGAAATTACTTAGCCAGATCAGTATCTCATGTAGAGTCATGGTTTAACCAGAGCTGGCTATTGAGCAGCAGGCAGCCACTCGCTCCCCACAGTGGGATGGGGGAGGCAAGCAGAAAAGTAAAAGTGGGAAGAGTCATGGTTGGGATGAAGAGATTTTGAGATTAAGACAGTTTGATGGATAAAGCAAAAGCTGTGCACACAAGCCAAGCAAAATGAGGGATTCTTCCACTACATCCCAGGGCAGGCAGGTCTTCAGCCATCCCCAGGAAAGCAGGACTGTATCTCATGTACTGGGTCAGACAAATGCCATCACTCTGAGTGTCCCCTGCTCCTCCTTCTGCCAGCTCTGATACAGAGCATGCCACCATACAGCTCAGAATGTCCCTTTGGTCTTTTGGGGTCAGCTGTCCTGGCTCTGTCCCCTCCCAGCTTATTGTGCACCCCCAGCCTCCTCACTGGCAGGGCAGTATTAAAAGCAGAAAAGGCCTTGATGCTGTGAAAGGGCCACTCAGAAATAAAAAAATTTATATATTGTCAATCGTCAACACTGTTTTCAGCAGAAATCTAAAACATGGTTCATCCTAGCTGCTATTAAAAAAAATAACCCTATCCCAGAGAAAACCAGTACATGTAGGGTTTGTGTGGCAAAGGTGCTGGGAGGGGCTCTAGGGGTGGCTTCTGTGAGAAGCTGCCAGAAGCTTCCCCTGTGTCCTACAGAGCCTGCTCCAGAATGGACCCACCACTGGCCAGGGGTTAACCCATCAGTGATGACAAATAACACAGTTAAAGAGGAAAAACCCTACAGCAGCTGGAGAAAGGAGTGAAAATATGTGAGAGAAACATCCCTGCTGATGTGGAGGCCAGTGCAGAAACAGGGGCAGGAGGTGCTCCAGATGCCAGAGCAGAGATTCCCCTGCTGCAGCCCCTGGAGTCTGCAGGAGTGCAGAGATCCACCTGCAGCTTGTGGAGGGCTCCATGGCAGAGCAGGGGAAGAGCATCAGGAGCTCTCCTTCTGCAGAGGAAGGAGTGGCAGAGATAATGTGTGAACTGACCAAAACTCCCATTCTCCATCCCCTGTGCCTCTGGTGGGGAGGAAGTAGAGAAATCAGCAGTGAAATTAAGCCTGGAGCAAAGGGAGTGGTGAGTGGGATATGTTTTTAAGATTTGGCTTTATTTTTTATTACCCTTCTCTGAGCTGATTGGGAATAAATAAAATTAATTTTTCCCCAAGTCAAGTCTGTTTTCCCTGTGACGGTAACTGCTGACTGAACTCTTTCTGTCCTTATCTTGATCCATGAGCTTCTTGTTCTATTTTCTCTGGCCTGTTCATCTGAGGAGGAGAGTGGTAGAGTGGCTTTGGTAGGTATCTGACCTCCAACCAGGGTCAACCCACCATAACACATTTCATAGCTTAGAATAAAAAGAATAAAAATAATAAAAACCACTGTTCTGTTGTAAAGATGTATTATGGGAAAGTAGATTAATGTAAAAAAAAAACTGTATCAAGGAGGAAATGTCTCTGCTAAAAGTACACTAATTCTACCAAATGAAAGTGCTACAAGTGCTTCCAGGGAGCTTGTAAAAAAATGACAATGTGAAGATGACATGTTTACTGTGTGTCAAATTAAACTAAGACAACTCTCTTTTCCAGGTCATATGAATCAAAGGGATGAAACAGACAAATGGATTAAGGCTGACACACAAAATGGCAAAGTGTGTCTTAAAAGCCAAAGCTGGATCCAGTCTGTCAAGCTGAAGAGTTCTTAAAGGTGAAATAGGCCAAAGAGATTAAATCAAGGAACTACAAAGGAACATTTCTGTAAAATTATGAAAAGTTTTGGATGAATATTCTTAATATAAAAGAGAAACTATTAAAAATTAGAGAATTTTAACCCAAGATTTGCCTGTGACAGTGCTGGTGCTAAACAGTCTGGTTTACTTTTAGTGCCTTTTAGGAAAGAGATGATCTTACATATTCAGAATTCATATAACTTGACCCACTTACCATATCAGTTTAAAAGCTGGTAGCTTTCAAACAAAAGTTTGGAGTCATCATTTAAAAATTTAAAAAAGCATTTTCAACACTTCCAAGATGCCATGCTTTGCTCATGACAAGCTCTGTTATACTTTTAAAGTAAATGCCTCAATACTGTGGGAATTCTGCTGGTTTATGCAAAATGCAGAGAATTATCTTCAACCAAATTGTATCATGGATAGGAAAAAAATCACTTTCAGTGTTGTTCTTATGTGCTCTTTTCATTTGGTGTTTGAACCCTGAGCAGTTTCAGCCTGGGTGATGAGTACTTTCTGTGTAAAATACTTATGTGAGATGGCAGAACTTGCTCTGTGTCATCCTGAACCTCTGGTTTGTGGATAGAAAGAAGAACTCCAGCTCTGTCTACCACTGCTCATCTGCAAAGAAAAGCTTTTAAAATAAATAAAAGTACCATGGATCTGGCCAATTCCAAGGAGGAGCACTCCTCCAACTGCACTTAGGGGAGAGTCCACCTGAGCATTCCCCTGAAGGAGAAGCTGCCCTAGGAGGGAAGTGTTGCCCTTGTGACTGAGAGCCGGAATTTCTTTATTTGCTCTCTCTGCAGTGTCTGAGAGCCCCGTCCTGCAGAGCTCCTGGGAGGCAGAGAGGGAGGTGAGGGGAGCAGGTGAACCTGCACAAGGGCAGGTCTGATTTTTGTGGAGGGTTCTGTGTTACTGTAGAACAAGCACACAGCAAAGTAACTGGGGCTTTTAAAAGCCTTTCCATGCATCTCTATGGCACCTTATAAAAGCAGTAATAAAATTTGTGTTTTGAGCTGAAATGTCAGAATCCCTGCCAGCTCAGGGGATGGTGAGGAGCAGGAAAGAATTCAGACTGCCAGCTCAGGCTTTAAGTTTTGTATATATGTGTATGCTCTTTAAGGCATAATGGCACATTATGAAATTCTTTTGCCACAGGATTCCCCAGGAGATATAATTGCCCCTGGCTAATGGACTTCAAGAGTCAAGGGCAGCATATCTACTGTAATTCAGTGAGGTTAAAAACTCCCCTTCCTGTTTATTGTTGTGTCTACTGCTTGTTGGGATGAGGTGGGCACAGATGCATATGACAAATTACATGTATTTTTAATATAAACAGTAATATATAAAACATTTCTAATAGTATTACTAAAGGCATTACAATATTACTAGATTTGAGTTATTATTATACTTTTAAAAGTTAGAATATTAATAAATTATAATGGTTTTGGATACCCAGAAAAGTATTTGAAACTGATGTTTTCTATGCCCTGCTGCAGCCAAAGTGAAAAAATCACCTCAAAATTCACACCACATGAAAACAGTCTAATAGGTACTTCACAAGATTGAATCCATTTAATGGTCCCATAATTCACCTGAAATACAAAGCCTGTCAGCCTCTGAGATTAACATTGTGGTTTTGAGACTGCTGCATCAGCAGTTTAAGGGAGAACATAGTAAGAAAATATGTTACTTGTTCCATATTCAAAAGAA
>NW_005054354.1:3591786-3598761 GCF_000277835.1 Geospiza fortis | reverse complement strand
GTCAGACTTGTTAGTTACTTGCTTAAAGAAGTTTAAATCAGCCAGCAGAAAAATTGTGCTACCACTAAAGCTACTGATTATATTCATTCCAAGCTAAAACATGTTGAGACCAGCTAGAATGTTAACATATAAGGGTCAAGAATGAGTTGAAGGAGGACAAACCCTGCCTGATGAGTTTCCTCAAAGGCATTGAACAATGTCTTGTTCTGCTCTAATGAGGTGAAACTGTATTTATCTCTAGACAAGGGAAGATTAGTAGGTTATCAGCAATTAGAATTTGAATGGCGAATCCCTTGTGTGCCCATATATCTTTTTGTGTCCATTTGATGAGAAGACATTCTTGTAACTGGAGCAAATTTATACTCAAACACTTTTTTCATCCGGGCTCCCTTTAATTTGGTTCTCCTGCTCTCTCAGCTGCCAGCCAGCCCACAGTTCAGACCTGCAGACACAAACATGAGGTTGTTCAGAGGGCTGGACTCAGCCCAAGAGGCTTTTGTGAGAATGAGGGCTCTGGGGGCACAAGTGACTGTTGAGAAGTGGAGAACTGTGCCTAAATGCAGGGGTGCAGTTGTGCATTAAAGAATCTGCAGTTACTGCCTACTCACTGCTCTCCACTCCTCTCCAAGGCTGTACTTGATGGGTACCAGCCACATCAAGTGCGAAGTTCTCTGGGGAGTCAGAGTGTTTATGTCCTGGAGAGGACCTTCATGGCAAACAAATCCTCCAACACATGCAGATTTATTCCGTGCTTACTCTGCACGGGACTACAAAAACTTTCATTATTGAAAGATGAAGACAGCTTGAATCAACATCTGAGAGTTAGCAGTGCTGTCTGTGTGCAGCTGTCTTGCTTGAAGGCATTCATAATCCTGTGAGAAAGATTTGCTATGCTTCCTTATTAATTCAACAAATGGCCTTTTATTAAAGTGTGATTAGTTTTAAGAAAAAATAACACAGTGGTCTTTTCATGCTCTAGAGAAAAACCCTTGAACTGTAGAGATGCTGCACATTTCTTCATTTTTCATTTTGAAGAATTTGTTTTTTCAGGCTCTGATCTGTGTTTTTTGGTGAAGGTGGTTATGTTACCGTCCCTGTCATATCCAATCCAGGAAGGGTGGTCAGCATCATTATGTTCCTGTTTCTCCAGTTCAGCTGCGTATTTCCAAACAGCTTGGCTGCAACAAGAATTTAAAAATAATAATGACAAAATTTTTCAGAGGTTGTTTTTACGAAGAACACTAAAAACAGCTTAATGATGAAAAGGTTCCTTGTATTAACTAAACCTATCAATACTATAAGGGTGTTGTGGAAAATAAACCAGAAGATAATTGGTTAGGTCTTAGAGTCACAGAGTGAATTATGTTGGAAGAGGTCTCTGGAGAGTGTTTTAACCTGATACTGCTTTAAATGTATCCAACTATTCCAGGTGAGTCATGGCTTTGCCAGATGAGTTCTGAGTATCTTTAGGGATGAAGGTTTCACAGTCTCTGGGATCCTCTTCAAGAGTTTGGCCAGCTTCCTGGTTAAAAAATTAAAGTTTCTTTGTAATCAGAATGTGATCAGAATTTTCCATATGCCATTTGTCCTATCAGTGCACCTTTGACACTGGTCTGGCTCTGTCTTCTCTCCTCTATGCTCTGATGAGAGTTAGAGACAGCAATAAGATCTTCCCCTGGGACTTAGTGAAGCAATTCTCTGAAGGTTCTTCACAGGTCACACGCTCCAGCACTTTAATGGTCTTCATCCATACTTGCTCTAGTGTGTCCGCATCTGCCTGAACACAGATCTGAGAGGGTGATGCCACTGGAATAATAACTTTGTCTTTGGAAGAAAATATAAAACCAACCAAGATAAATAAACCAGCTACATCCAAAGGAATTACAGCATCTCCAGGGTCTTTTCTCATGGCTCTGTAGGAAGGCTGTAGTAACTGTGCAGGTCTTTCTGCTTTTCTATTTGAACCAGTGTCTGTGGCACCTCCAAGTATTTTACCCTTTCCTCCTTCACCTTCTGCTTGCTTTTGGCCAGCCTCTCTACTGTAGGTATCTTCTGTCACCCATCAATTTTAGCATGTATTGTTTCAGAAATGGAATTGAGTGCACAATGGGCAGTGCTACAGGAGCCTTGTGCTTACCTGCATTTACTGGCTCTGGCTCTGGACCTGCCCCAAGTCTATGTTTTGTTTTGCAGCTTCTGTGAGAGCTGAACCAGAAGAGAGTTTTCTGTGATGCCCAGACCTACCCATGACCCCTAAGAATCCCCCTCAACATTTTGTGGCCACTGCCCTTTTGCTGAATTAGAACACAAAATAATAAACTGGATCAAAATTTGAGAAAATCAGGCCTCCTGAGTGAGACACAAAAAAGAAGAAGAGCAACTCTCCCTTCTTTCTTGGCAGTGTCAATCCAGCAATTTTCATTACCTTCCCAAGCTGAAGAAACAGAACCCATCACTTTCAGTCTCATGAATGTCTCTTTCTTTCCATGCCTTGTGTGAGCTGGCTGCTGGCCTGGTCCTGCTGAGCAGAGCACCCTCCTGCCCAGCCTCCCCCAGTGCTCCAGGGTGTACTCCAGGGCTCCTGGGGAAGAGCCAACTCTGCAGCTCCCATCCTCTCCAGGAGATTCAGCCTGATCTGGTGTGTCACAGCCACAGCAACGCAGTCTTTCTCCCTGCTGGCCAATTCCTAAGCTCTGGAAAAATATAATATACAGCATCCAGACAATACTGGAAAAAAATCCAAATTGAAGTGCTCTGTGATCTGTCAGTAATGCTGCTACAGCGTTTTTTGTGTTTGTTTCCCAAAGTGGAAATGCTGGAGATGGTTACAAGGGGCAGATGTGCCCAGCTGTGATGCTTGCACCACTACAGCAGGAAAGGGAAGTGGGCAGGAGTGGAAAAGGGACAGAATTAGTGGAGCAAGAAGGGCTTGTTTTCAACCACTGCAGGATATTTTTTTATAAAATGTCCAACACTGACACACTCTATGAGCCACATGAACACAAGGCTGCATCTGTTTTTATATTAGGGAGGCCTGTGCCATTGAGGAATGTGTGCACAATTTATATGAGCTATAAGCTCTGACCTATAAAAAATCAACTCATCCAAGTCCAAATTCCTGTTTTTCATGGAAACTGCAATGTATAGTGGCTGTCTGAAGCATGTATAAGGGGAGCTGTTACTACTTTTTTGGAAAGTTATGATGTCCCATGCCTGGAGCTACAGTTGAATGGTTTGCCAGAAACAGCCATTCATTAATCATCAACACATGGTAAAAAGATTGTTTATTTAAGATATACTGTACTATGACAGAGCCTGATTATTTTTATTTATTTATTTATTTACTGTCTTAAATGCACCAATTGATGAACAAAAGTATTTCAGCCAATAATTACAGTTATCTTTTGCAAAACAGCTATCTCTTGGTATAAGTCAGACAAAAGAACTGGCCCAAACACAGGACTTGAGCAGCACTGGAATACCTAATTGAATCCCTACCCAACGTTTGAATCCATTTTACTGAGAGGGGGTAACTGGGAAATATAGTTCTGCAACATGGTTTGAATCCTGAGCCATTCCAAAATTCAACAATTTTTCAGAATCACAGAATGTGCTGAATTGGAAGGAACCCACCAGGATTATAAAGTCCAACTCCGAGCCCTTGAGAGCACCATTCCCAAGAGTCACCCCATGTGCCTGAGAGCACTGTCCAAACACTTGAACTCTGTCAGGCTGGTGCTGTGACCACTGCCCTGGGGAGCCTGTTCCTGTTTGACTGGGTCCATCATAATAAAAAGCAGAGATTTGGAAAAAAAAATTCTTGAGCTGAGGTTACGGAAACCAATCATCAGTAAAAAGTAATGGAAAATAAAAACTCAAACCTGGGAGAAATGTTTATAGTGCAAATACAGGAGAAATTAAGCAAGTGGAAGCAGGGAGCTAATGGGGAAAGCAGGAAGCATTCTGCAGGCATGCTCCAGGTTACAAAATGTGGTGAGAGTACATAGGACCTGACGTATTCTGAGGTCCATGTTAACTGCAGTACTTTTATCATTTTATGGCATCCAGTTCATATGCACTCAGTGGCTGAAACATGGCACTCCAGGAACCTCTATGTTACTTCCAAAAAGAGAATTGCAGTCAGTGAGAAGACAGTACTGTATTTCTGTTTCTTGTTTAACAGAAGACTTAGGAGTAATTGTTGTTGATCTTTTACCAAATTGTGTGTAGGAGGTCTTCATTTCCAGTTCCCTGTTTGTTTGAATATTTGGATAACACCTAAGAAATTCTATGAGTTCTTGCAATCTCCTTTCTAACCAACAGCAGCCATTAGGAAACAACAAAACCAAACAAAAATTAAAGTCTTCTCTAAATGTCAAATGTATTGTAACTATTAAGATCTAATGTGATTTTTGTTTAAAAGGCAAAAATTGTAAGAGGAGTTGTTGATGAGTTTCTTGTTAATAGCGTAGTCATGAGTTTAGGAGAAATGTAACCAGTTTTATGTTAGTGCAGACAAGAAAGAAGCACCTCATGTTTAATAATGTAAGGAGATCTTTTCAGGGAACCAAACTGTTACAGATGAGATGTAGTTTGGGGATATTACAAGCTTAGCTGGCTTCTCTGTCAATTGCGTGTTTCCTTTCTCATTTTGCATGTAGAAATGTTAGCACAGAATGTTTTACAGGGAACAGAAGTGTTTCTCTAAAGATGCCAGTATGTTATTTCCTGTAGGAGTAGTCTTAAGCAAATCAAACTGACACCACCTTTTCCTACATTTTAGAAAGCAGTGAGTTAGGTTGTTTTTCCTCTAGCAGAAGAAATCAATTGTACCAGCACTATGTACTTCCACATTAGATTATCCATGATTCTTTCTGCCATTTAGAAACTGGATTAACTGAAAGGTCATTAGCCTCTGGATACAGAAATATGCAGAGGGATACCAGGCCACAGACCTTTTTTCCTTCAAACATTTATTAAACCTGGAAGCAGGGCAGTATTTTGGCAAATATAATCTCAAAATCTACCTTATACTGGAAAGAATGAACCATTGAAAAGCCCATAACTGTTTCCTATGAAGCTGCATTGGACTGAAACTTGAAGAACTTTGTGGCTCCACATGTTTTCTATTTTAATCTATCAAAACAATAAAAATAAAAAAAGAAAAATAATGTGCACAATACAAGAGATATGACTCAATACTTGCAAGGTTTAGTCTATTAAGAAATGTCTGCTAGAACTGGTTAGTGTTTAACAATAAATAATGGGGAATTCCTTTGGAACAATGAAGTAGTATTTTATGCCACAGATATTTTAAGGCAACTTTAAACTAAAAACATATTTCTTCTATTGCTTATTTAGAACCTAAGCCACTAGCTTGTTTAATTCTCCAGATGAATGTGATTTTTACATAGATGACCTCTTCCATCTCCTTAAACAGGGAATGAAATTTCTCTACAGTGTAGGTTTCACACCCTCAGAACATAAATTACACCTGAAACCAGCCTTTACCTTCTGTGAAAATCTAAGAATCTGAATACGGTTTTAAGAGTTAGTCTGAAAACAGAATTTGGGCCTGATTTAGTTTTTCTGACAGTCTTTTGCTTGTCATTCATTACTAAAAACATACAATTTGTGAAAGAAACACATAGTTTTACAGAAATACGTGACAGCGACAATACTGTCATTGCTTTTGATGTTGTTGAAAAGCTACTGCAAGATAACTAACTCTAGTATCATGCCATATTTTACTGTGCTTTTGATATAGTAATTGGCAGAAGATAAAGTTTTTATCATCGTTGCCATATTGACCTTGAATTGCAATTTAAAAACAAAAAAGATTTCCTAAAGTGAGAAACATGCAGGATGTGGAACATATCAGAATCTCGCTGTGAACTCCCTTTTATCTTCTGAATATCATTCCATCTGAATACAGCCACTATATTCTGTGGCCTGGCAATGTCTAGGGTGGGATTTCTTTGGACTTGTTGGAAAGAACAAGGAAAAAATGTTTGGGACTGCATTATTCTGCATATCAATCCACCTAGTAGGTGTTGTCCCAGACTCGGTGCAGGATAGGAGTTTCCTACCACTGAATAAGTGGTGTGAAGGGTTAGAGGCTGAGGCTGGCAAGGAAAAAAAACCATCCACTGTCCAGAAAATGAGACTCAAGAAAATAAAGCTGGCAAAGTTTACCTAGTTCTAAACATCACAAAAAGGGCAAAGATAACACTGGGTGGAGATGTGTGTCTCATGTTTGCCTTTTTGTTTTGCAAAGATGTATAACTCTCCAGGGTTATCTTTAGAGTAAAAATAACTGGTTGTGAAATTCCTTGGCTGGGTTAGAAGAGTTTAATCAAGACCTTTGGAGAACCTATTGCACATGGGACTCTCAGGCAAAATCCTGGGTCATCCTAGGCCAGAATAATGCAAATGAGTTTCTGAGAAGTCATGTCAGCTCCTTGGTGATGGCTCACCCAACCCAAATTGGAATTTGCACAAGTTTCTGTTCCCATATCATCTCACTTCTACAGGAAGATGGATCAGCAAGCAGAATCAGAAAGGGCTGACACACTGTTGCTGCTCTAAACAGAGATATGAAGTCACAGAATGAACAAGTCAACAACAGTAATCTGAGGATAAAAGAAAAACCCTTGAGGCTTAAGATAAGAAAAACTGTAAATCAGAAAATTATGAAGAGATTAAATGAATCTGAATTAATTTAATTTTTTTTTTAATTACTACTGTTTCCTACCAATCCTTCAAAGTACTTTCTGTATCTAACAAGTGTTTAATTAGAAGCAGAGATTTTAAGGAGAAAGTTCTGAGATGACATTGAGAAAACTACATCTGAGAGAAGTGAAGAAAATAAGACCAATGACAGCAGAATTGTTTGTGGTAAGACAGTAGAGGAGGATTTGGAAAGTGTGAAGCACACTGGAAATACCTTTGGAGTTATTAAGTATGTGTATTGGT
>NW_005054354.1:3582695-3591740 GCF_000277835.1 Geospiza fortis | reverse complement strand
AGAGTACAGTTAGGGCTCTCCTAGTACAGGCTGTCTATATAGGATGGTATTTTATATTTCTCACTCTCATAAAGTTTTATTAAGTTACACACTCAGATATATCAACCATGTCTAAACTTCAGTTCCTTTCCAGTTTCAGGCCCTGTGGCATGTCTGGCCACTGTGCTGTTCTGGGTGGACAGGGCCTGGTCTGTAATGCTCTTAACCCCCATGGAAGAGTGGTGGACATTGAATCCACATCTTTTGAGACTCACAGGACTCAACTCAGTTCTCCCAGTTTTTAAGAAGGGTAAAGAAGGAAGGCTTCAGCAATTACAGGCCTTCCAATCTCACTTTAGTGCCTGGTAAAATTATAGAGAAGAGAAATATTTGAGAGACAATGCAGCCACTGGGCACAGCCAGCATAAGTTGTATGGGGGGAAGTCCCGCTTAACCAACTTTATTTTCTTTTATGACAAGGTCATCCACCTAGCTGACCAAAGGAGGCCAGGAGATATAGTGGGTTTGGATTTTAGCAGAGATTTTTATACTGTTTCCAAAAGTATCCTGGATAAACTGTCCAGCACTCAGCTGGGCAAGTCCGTAATACACTGGGTGAGCAACTGGCTCACAGGTTGGGCTCAAGGGGTTACAGTAAATGAGGTTAGATCAGGTTAGTGGCCAGACACCAGTGCTCCATTTGTAATGTTTTTATAAATGATCTGGATGCAGGAATTAAATGTAAAGTGTGCCAATGATACTAAACAAGACTCCCTGCAGGGTAGAAAGGAGCTACAGAGAGATCAGGACAGACTGAAGAGCTGGGCAATTGCCAGCTGCATGAAACTGAACAAGAGCAAATACTCAATTCTTCCCCTGGGATAGGGTAAACCTGGTTATACATACACACTGGGGCATGAAAGGCTGGAGAAAAAGCCCTGCAGAAAGGGATCAGGGAGTCTGGGTCTATGGAAAGTTGAACATGAGCCAGCCATGCCCTGGCAGCCAGGAGAGCCACCCATGTCCTGGTGACATCAGGCACAGCATCAGCAGCTGGGTAGTGGAGGGGATTGTCCTGCTCTGCTTTGCACTGGGGCAGCCTCACCTCCCGTGCTGGGGGCAGTTTTGGGCACCACAATGTAAGAAAGACATTAAACTATTAGAGACCATCCAGAGAAAGGTGACCAAGATGGTGAAATATCTTGAGCACAAGAATTACAAGGAGCAGTTTATGTCACTTGGCTTGTTCAGCTTGGAGAAGGGAAGGCTGAGGGGGAAGGGCTGACCAGTGATAAGGCACAAGCTGTGTCAGGGGAAGTTCAGACTGAACTTTAAGAGAAAGTTCTTAGAGGCTGGTCAGTAAAAACCAGCCTGGGAAGGTGGTCACAGCACACCATAGCTTGACTCGCTTGCTATAACTGTGCTTTGTTTTGAGCACAGGCACTCATGTACTGCCATATATTGACATTCAGTCATTGGGAAACAGGCTCCCACAAACCCTTGGAGTGAGCTCATGTACACAGTGAGATGGCTGAGAGCATTAAGCCCAGCTTAGTTTTCTCATTCATGTTCCCATGTGTCCTTTGTCAGCAGAAATGTCCCTAAGAGGACATTATCTGCCATAAAAAGATGGAATCTGTATCTCTGCTCACTTCTGGCTGACACTGGAACATGCAGATAACCCTGCCACACCACGGGAGTCCTAAGGCACCAATAGGGACACCCCGTAGACAGAGAAACTAGATGGGTTAAGCCAGATACCCAGCATGGCACCAGGATGCTAGTGAAGAAAAGAGCCTCTTGTTTTGGGGTTTACAACCTCCTCTGAAGTAAGGTTAGGAAATATTTTCTTGGTAATTTTTCTACAGTACAGTGTTGTGAGAATCTGGAGTTGCTCACAGCCTTTCTAAAGATATTCCAGGTACTGTCAGTAAGATGAATGCAACCTGAGATGTCCAAGAAGGGGAGATAATGGCGGGCTGCAGCCAAGTGTTGGATACATGTGTCAATAATCTGTAAATGAAGCAACAAGACATGCAGAATTTAGAAGATTATTGAATAGATAAAAAGAAAAAAGCCCAGAGCACAACTTTAGTGTCTGATTGGTAGGAAAAGTATGTTTAAAATTGAAGTAAGCTTTCTGGCACAGCAGAATTCTGAATCTCTGCAAGAGGCTCCACAGAAACTGTCACTTTCTAATATTAGATATTAGTTAACTATGATTGCAGTCCAGTTTTAAATATTGTGGGGTTTTTTCACCTACTGAGAATGGTTTAACTTTCCCACCCATATATGTGCATGCAGCACATGGAAGCCTTTAGTATTTGTGCTATTGCATTGCTCTCTCTAAATTATGAGGATGCACTTGTATGACTTTTTAAACTCAGTTCTCTGTTACAAATGAGTGTCTCACACCAAGATTTTTGAATGTGTGGTTTTTTTTAGCTTTGAAGCACAGGTCCTTAGTTTCACCTCACAAGTCCATTTTTCAGGAACTGATACTCATTGCATTAATGCTGGAAGTTGCATTTGAGAAAAACATGATACACAGTCTTCAAGGTACATAAGCAGCCATGCAAGCTAATAATTGCTCCACTGACCTCACTGGGAACAGTCAAGAATACATTATGCACATACTTTAATTACCTTGTTCATTCAGGATCAAAAATCAAGAGGGAACATAGTAAAACCTGTTGAAGACATTTGATTAAAATCACTGGAGCGGGGTGGTAGAAAGAGGGATGAGAATTTCACTTGTACTAAACAGCCAGTCTCATGAGAATCTATAAGGGACAAGGCAGCAAGATAAAGCTGGGGCCTGGGGTTGTGGAACAGAAAGTTAGCACACTGTGACAGTCCTCCTGGTATATGGAGCTATGTACATGTGCTTTGCTTATTCCAGATCTATTTATATGCTTAATATTAAGATCTGCAATAGATTAACAAATTGATAAAAATATTTTTAAGTAGATTCATATTCTTATTTTTTAAAATTTGCTGACTCTGAAGTCAGTAACTGGTATCAAATGCATTTAGAAAAATCTACATTTGTCATACACTGGCTCCTATTTACTTTAGAGGACTGAATGACAGAATTCATTGTTCATTCTATTGTATCTTCAGAATTTAGCTATTTAAAAGGCCAATTCATTTAATCAGAGATTTATTTTCTGTTCTTGCTGTATTTTTTAATGTGTAGAATATTTCCCACAGCAACTTTATTTTTTTCCTATGAAATAAGGATTACCCTTGAATCAGGCTCCATTCCCTGAATAATGCTCAGAATGAACAGAACAGCTGAATATTTTATACAATCAGCACTTGAAAAATGACTTGTACCTGCCCTAGGCATACAGAACCATGGCATGGAGACCCACAGCGCCTCCACTGAAGTCACTGGAGTTTGTTGAAAGAATTGATCTACATCAGAATATAGGATTAAAGTTATAAACTTCTAATTTTAGAGTAACATGCATAGCATATTCAAAATATTCTTAATGTACATATATGTTTATGTTAATTTAATATTTTTCTATTATATATTAATATTTCTGTATTAATTTAAAAATATTTTTCTTAAAAATAAGATGTTGCAGGACACATTAACATATATCCTTTGGAACAGGTTCATTCTGACTTTCATCTCCTGACCATTTTAAAACAGTTTCTGAGTGGAAAATATTTCTTTATTTAGCAGCTGGATACCCTCAATTTACACTACAGTTTGCCAACGGATTTGTAAGACCCATTAACTTTAACATGCACAGGTGTACCCATCTCATTTTATGGAGCTGCAAGCTGGAGTCAAGTCAAACAAAGACTTGTAGACTTATGGGTAGGTTTATGCAGAAGAGTCTCAATGTTCTTTTCTGAAAATAGTAGGGCATTAGCATTTAACAGACTGGCTTTATAAGTGTTTAAAGAAAAGATATCATCTAGGAACAAAGTGTTGGAAGGCGATTATTGGGTCACTGAGTTGACTCATTTTTCCCATTTGCAGGAACTGCAAAATGTGGCCAGTCCATTCCCTTACCAAGAGCCATACTAACATTGCTTAACAGTTTGCCCCATCTCCCTTCCCAGAAAGCTCTTTCATAATTCACTGCTGTGATAACCAAAAATCTCCCAGTTGCCAGCCTAAATGTATTTACTGACATTTTAGGGTGTTTGTTTTGTCTTGTTTTCCTGTGTTGGTATGTCATGTGCTGGGGAGACAGGATTGATGGCAGCACTACATACTTCAACTGCTTTGGGAAGACCTCTGCACACAACTTCTATTACCACTGTCATTGTGGAAAAACAGCTGAATATCTATCTAAACCAAAGGACACAGGAGATTAGGACCCATGTAAATAATAATTAATGGTGTACAGTTATATCTGTAAGATATAAACCAAGGGCTAGTGTAAGATAGAGATACTGGCCTCCCAGACCTGAAACACAGTGAGCTTTGGCCTAGAGGCTGAGAAACTTCTGTACACTTGGAAGGCAAACAACTTGATCAGAGAATATCTAAATTTAGGGCTGACTAATTAGTTAGCCAAATAATCTCAAATTAGTTGTGCAGGGGCTGTGTTCAGCCACTGCAGGGAATGAGGGGATGTGTAGAGGACTGGAAGAATAGTCAGGGGTTATGGAGATGGGTATTGGTGAGGAGGAAGCAGGGACCAGTGATGGCTGCAGACATTGTGGAAGGAAACAGGACATGGGCATTTCAATGGGGAAAAAATGAGGAAAACTGGTTCATTGAGTGGCAATATTTTAAAGGATAGCTCAAGATGAACATTTCCAACAGTAGTCATAAACTTGTTCATTGCCATGTGATAGTGACAGAAGCAACATTATAACTTTTCCCATGAAATTTAAACAAAAAATGAAATCAGTATTTTAAAAATTGTGTTTGTATGCTTATTTTCAAAATGAAGCAAGTATTGTGTCTTGCTGTTATAAAAATTAAAACCACATAAGTAATTAAATGCACAAAAGCCAGAGCTATTAAGTCAGAAAGTACAAGGAAGGGATATAGGCTTTCATAACAGCATAATTTCAAAAGGGAACACACATTCAGATGCAGCAAAAAGATAATTGGGATGCCAGGCTTTAGTAAAAAAGAAATTATACAGAAAATACAAGAATCAAAAATCCTTTAATAGAAGTTCATGGTAAAGAGAAACTAAGTTTCATTACAGATGAATCTTAATCTAAATAATTTAATTTCAACCCTGAATGCTTCAGCTTTTAGGCACCTCTTTTATTTCAAAGTAGCTACTGCCTTGCCATGTAAAGACAGGTATTAAGTTCTAATGCCCCAGTTTATGCTTTACCTGGGTTCAGAAAAAGAACTGGAAAAAAACCTCCATGAAAATATCAAGACTAATTAAAACAAAGCCACAATCCTTTCAAAGCACCCAAAACACCAGAACCTGGGAGAGCATTTGCAGGAAGTGATATATAATGTGAAAGGTCTTCTCTCTTCAGCCTTGTTTAGACATCAACCCCTGGAGAGAGAAACTTTTACCTGATACAGTGTGGACGCCTTTTTATGGTACCTGCAACCATTAGAAAAATGCCAAATATTCCCAAGAGCCAAGTCCCAAATCCTAAAGTCACAGAAAAGCAGCTGAATGATGCCAGGAAGTCAAATTTCTGGATGAAATAGTAAGTAATTCTTTGCAATAGCAATCCCAGAACTGTCACCCTATTTCTTGTCCATACCTTTGGGCAACCTCCTATGTTGAGAGATGTCAGTCTGTGGCAGTGAAATGCCATTGTTTTCACAGCTTCATCTGTCAGCTGAGGGCAGTAAGAGACATGGCAGTGTTCCAGGTATTCTGTGTGCTTGCAGAACTCGATTACAGTGCTTGTACATCAATCCTTTGATCCACTTCAGACACTTCAGTTCTCTAGCTACCCTTCATTAGTAGTGAAGTCATTCTGCCATTGACTGGGAATGTCACTAGAAAAAGAAGAAATGCATTAAGGGGCTATTTTCAATTGTTTATATGTTGTACTGTGGGTTCATTAGACTAACATTTATGTAAGTTCCTCTGTATGTAGTAAACCATGTTAAATTTGGGTTCTTTAAATCGAGCACAACCCAGAAGGTAAAATGTTGAGCTTAGAGAACCAGCCTAGATAAATTCATTCCACTGCTCTCTGCAAATGCCCATTTTTGTGCATAACAACTTCTTCTCTTTTAAATGAATAGAAAGCTGTATCTGAATAAATCTTTTTTTTTTTTTTTTTTTGGAAGGGAATGGGTAAGAATTTCAGGACTATCACTCAAGAGTTCTGGGCTCTGATTTGCTCTGTGGAGCTCAGGCCAGTTAACTGTGATACTGGTTGACTACAATTTCTATCCTTGTTTTTAGAGTGAATAAACATTTGCAGGCACTACTGACTCCAATTCCAGCACCTTTATAACTCAAATACTAGCTTTTTCATGTATTCTGTAAAGCAGATAGTCTTGGAAAATAATAATGGAACTCCTGTGAAAGGTCACTTAGATTCTTAAAATACACTTTTCTCCTCTGCACTCTGAAACATTTTTTACCTTTGAGCCTGAATCTTTTCCAAGCCTGAAAACCATCATTTCTAGGCTTACAAAGAGAAGTTAGATCTTCTGCTGAAATCTTCTCTGGAAACCTCTTGAAAAGAGATGCCTAAAATCACATTTCTTCACTTCCATGACATGAGGATCACAGGACAGCCTGCAGCTCTACCAGAGGTTTAGCTTCAGTCAGAATCCCTCCTCTCCCATCATGTCCAGCCTCAAACCCTGGTGAGATGCCTTAAATGTGTCACTGAGCTAGGTTCCAGCCTGCTAATCTTGGCCTGAGGCCAGAGTAATTTGTCATTTACTGGAATAGCAATTCTACCTCTACAGGGAGAACAAGGAAGTACACATAGTGGATTGAATAAAAAACCACTGGTTGCATGAGTCTTTTCAAAGCTTTCAAGAATTAGTCCTGAGGTAAAAAGATTAAGCACCACATGGATAAATAAAATGTACGCACACACACAAAAATGCATGTATTTACTATGCACAAATGTTATATATGTATCATTCTGAGAAAATTACCTCTGCAGTAATCAGCCACTAACACACAGCTAATTTTTCCTTATGTTACATAGGAACTCACACAATAACACTGGGTTGATCACTAGAAAATATTTTTATTATGACAAAGGATTATGTATTTCTGTGTGATTTTCATAAGTCTTACCTAAATAGATGCAAAGAAACTTATCAGATCTGAAATTTGTTTCATTTCTGTCCTTGTAAGATTTTTGTCTGTATCTTCCCTCTGGTTTGGTTTTCTTTTTGTCTATTGGTACAGCTATATCAAGGCAGTTTTTCTTGGGCTTTGGATCCTTGTTTTAATTTACAAAATATTGGAAGTGTCAATGTTTGAATCTAGGATTGGTTAAAGTGGAAAATTCAGAATTTATATTAATTGGCTTCTCTACCCTTCCTATTTCAATCTTGGATTTATGGGCTGTTTTTCACCTGTAATACAGAAACATTCTACACCCAGCAACTAAATATTTTTCCTCCATGTGCAAGAGAAACTGCACTCCTTTCAGAATTAGGCCTTAGATGTGATGACTTAATCACTACATTCTCAGCTAGGGTATGTAACACAAGCTGAAGCCAAGATTTCAATGCCTGTTAGATATGTTTATCTTGTTTTTACTAGCATAGCTTGTCTACATACTTATTTAAAATATCCTTCAAAGTTAGGTTCTGAATTTGCTCTTAACTTTAAGTCTACCCCTACATGCTTTTGCAAATAGCATTCCAATTATATTTGCAATCAAAAGAGATGGAGCTTTGTTTGCTTGCTTCATCTTTGTATCCCTGGTTATATATCTATAGAGAAAATAACAGATGAGGTTGTGAGGATAAATTATGTTTGCAAGACATTTAGTCACTATAAAAAGTCAAATGTCATATGAAGAAAACATAATTTTCTAACTTAAATGCACAATTTTAGTTCTGCATAAATAAGGACTGAGGACACACAAACATCAATGAAAATGTCAAATACTAAATTACTGTTCATTAAGTGAACATCATCTGAGTAATGAATGAACAAGGATCCTGTTTTCAAAATATGGGATCTCATAAGTGCTTACATACTGTTATAGTACCTAGGAACAGGCAGTGGGATTATAATGGGATTACCCTCTGCAAATTTTCCATAAAATCATATCCTTTGATCCAATTTCCAAAAATGACTTGTCATTTTGTTTTGAGTAACTCTGTATCTCCTTTCTCCTGCCTTCCCTAGATCCATGAAAACAGGGCTTCTGCAACTCTCACATGTGCTCCCTGCTGCTGCTTTTTTCCTCAAAAAAGTTCAAATTCGTTTGGCACACAGGGAAAGCAGAAACACTTCTTTTTAACAGTCTTTTTTTTTTATTTCCCCTGTGTAATGAGACACCTGAAATAGCTTCTTGGCCATGAGCATGTGTCGTAGGTTTACAGGTTTTCTGGGAATAGAGTGGCCAGAGGCCAATAAGTGTCCAGATTTTAAATTGACACCAAGCTTGGCCACTGAGGGTGGATGCGCCTCTGAGAACACAGGGGTTAGAAGCAGAGCACTCCTTTGAGCTCTCTCTTTGATTTCCGGCCAGCAAAGAAGCAAGGCCTCCCCTGCCCGGCTTCGAGCTGGGCGGGGGAGGGGAAACCTGCAGCCTGGCAGAGGTAGGCCTGACCCCTCAGGATGGAAGGGTGGTGGGGGGCACCAGGAAGCGTTGGGCAGCCCCCCACCCAGGACAGACAGAGGGAGAGAGGCCCCGAGAAGATTTGGGCAGCCCCCCCAGAAGATGAGAGAGAGAAAGCTGGTACGGGCCTGTGGCCTTGAAGTGATATCAGCCTGTGAAGAAGGAGGGGGAAGGGGGGAGTGCAGCGGGGAAGGAGCCTGGCCGCGTGCAGAAGTTTGTTAACCCCTTTCTGGACAATGAAGACCTCACAGAGCATTTGGACCTTTCCCGGAGGGGAGATGGAGTGGATGATAAAGAAGAAATGAGCAAGTGAATGACAGTCGGAGCAGTGAGTGA
>NW_005054354.1:3572553-3582559 GCF_000277835.1 Geospiza fortis | reverse complement strand
ACTGAGAGGGTTCAGTTTTAGAGACCCCCCGGCCCCAGGGAGTAGACAAGTATGGGGGGGACAAGAGGTCCCGAGAGTGATGAGGAAACTGTGCTTTTTTTTAGAACTAGTCAAAGCACCCTTAAAAAAATAACCCTTGAAACAGCTCTGTTCCATGTCCAGTAGTGAGAGCACTGGGCATGCAAAGAAGAAGTCACCATAGCCCCAAGAAAGACTCCTCTCCTCTTAATAGACTAAAATTGAATATTTACAGAGTGATAGATAGAGACTTGAAATTTAGAAGATGTATTAGAAATGTAGTGGAGAGAAGAAGAAATGCTTTTTGTAGAGTTTTCATTTTCCAAGTGTGTGTGTGCGTGTGTGTGTGTGTGTGTGTGTTTTTTTTTTCCTTTTGTAATTTAGTTAATAAACTTTTTTTTCTAAAGTAAAAGCCTGCTTTGCTTATTTCCTAGTCACATCTCACAGCGAACACCAGAAAAGTATATTTTCATAGAGCACTAGCATTGTGCCAGTGTCAAACCATGACAGCATGGCACAGCACAGAAGTGAATATTCTCCTCTGAGAGCAGCAGCACTGGCACCTCAGGACTTTCCATGAGGTGCACAAGAGGTACATACTTGGTCATTAGTAAAAACATGGAACTTTGCACAGAACATTCAGGAAAGACAAGTCAGAACTATTCCTAGAGAAGCAAATGGCCTGACGTGTACATTGAGCAACAAGATTCAATCCAGATGTAGCTCTTGTGGTACAGCAACTGACTCATTTTTACAATATATGGCTATAAAATGGTGGATGTTGAAGATTCGTAATGGAAAAACTGTAGAAGCTCAGGACTGGGATTATGTGATGGCATTGGCTGTCCCTGCAGCTGATCTGCAGCTGTTTATGGGCATGAAGTTGATACCATTAAAAATCTATTATTTAAGCATTTCTGTTATATATAGTTAGGGACAATTCTCAGTTACAAAAACAAGTGCTCTTATTTGGATGTCAATTCCTAACAATATAGATGTTCTTTCTGCTACTGTAAAGTTACCTCCTAGCATTTATTTCTCATACTGTTTTGAAATACAAAATAAAATAAAAAACAAAGTAAATCTATGCAATCATATTGAGTTTGTCAAATCTCCAAAAGGATTTTGGTAAACTTCAAGAAACCTGTGATAAGAATGAGAAATTTCATAGTTTAACCATACATTTTGAAAACAGTAATTTCTTCATCATTCTGAATATTCAAACTAAGTTGATTTCATGCCCACTGGGTTCTGCATGGAAATAAATAGCAAAAAACTGCCCACCTCTTCACCCTTTGTAAGGCAAAATTGAACAGATCTCAGGCATATGGAGCTGTAGGAATGAAAGGGGGGGATTTTTGATGTAGAATGGTGTTATGAAGAATGAAGGATGACATGCAGAACAAAAGAAGATCCGTTTTGGATATGGTTAATTTAATGAACTAGGGGGGCTTCCAGGGAACACCAAGAAAAAGGCAAAGTTTTACTTGAATCCCATTGTCACTGAAGTTTTTGCATTGTGATATAGAAAGTTCCAATATTTTTCCATGGCAGCCAAGGACTCTCGAGCCCTAAAAAAATCCAGAAAAATTAATAGAGAAAGGGAAAAAAATCTGTTTTCCCACCTCTTGAGAAACAAAGAAACTGAAGAAAGGTAGTGTGATGTGAAATACTTCCACCAGCAAAACACATTTACAGATCTCCAAAATTTGGGGTGGAAGAACTTTTCACAATTTTTTTTTTGTTGGGGGGGGGAGGGTGTGTTTGTTTGGTTTGGTTTATTTGGGTTTTTTTGTTGGAAGAACAAAATACTACTTAACAATTACTAAGACCAAATGTCTTAAAATTACCGCCTTACAATTAAGAACATTATGGCTACAGCTATAGCACAAGACAACATTTGAAATGGTGCTGTCACTCTCAAAAGTGACTTGAACAGCCCCTTATTCAAGACGATAAGGACTTTCATTAGGACTGCAAAAGGATCTAAAGATGCTTTGTGATTTTTACTGCTTCTACACCAGGAAACTGGGCAATGTTCTGATCCTAAATGCTCTAATTTAAAGGAAAATTAAGTGTTGATTTTGTAAAACTCATTTTTATAATCACAGCAGAATAGCTCTGTACTTCATATCAATAAAGTAAACTTTACTGGAAAAAAAAAGTTATCCCTTTATTCCATATGGTTAATAAGTTATCTACAATTAGACAGTGAACAGCGCTGCCTAATTGTAGGCAGAGAGGAAGTATCATCCTGAAAAAACAAGCACATGCAGATAGTGTCTGGAACCCAGATGTGGACACTGTAATGATAGTGCTGGAAGAGTGCGGCTGGAGTTCAAATTTTGCAGATTCCTCAAATCTCACAAGCTGGATAGATACAAAAAATGGAACAATGAAAGAAGTTTCCAATCCTGGCTCTTTATGCAAACACAAAACTTTGCATTTTTCTCAGCAGACGCAGTTGTCTGGTGAAAGCTACTTTCAACAGCTTTGTGCAAATCCACAGATTTCAAATTTTTGTTGACCAGAGTACTCCTATTCAAGACGATAAAATAGTTATGTGCTTAAACCTAAAATGGGTTTATGCCAGAACTTGAATTTCCTACAGCAAAGATTGATGGTCTGATAGGTGTGATCTCAAGAACATAATTTCTTCTTGCATTTTTCTTTATCAAAAGTGGCACCACTTTAATGCACTTGCTAATGAAATACTAAAGAATATAATAAAGATTTTTTTGCTACATGACAATTAATTCTGCTATCACTTAAAAGTTAATTTATAATCATTTTATACTACTAAAGTGACATTAAATCACAGAAAAACTATTTTTATAAATGAAAATCAATACATTGAGGCATTTTATTAACAATTGGAGATTTAAGAAAAAGAGTGAAGACTTGAAAGACAAGGAATGTCATTAGAACATTACATAAAAAACTATGAAACTTTCATTTTTCCAAAAAGAAACCTCTTCAAACAATTTCTATGTAGAAAGCTTAATCTATATGAAATTTTTAACTATTATTTTTGTATCTAACATACATACAAAGGCATCAATTAGCACTAGTTTTATTAGACTTCGTGATTTATTCCCTGATTAATGTCAGGGATCACCATCCAGGATATTGACATATTTCTGGAAAATTTCTTTTTCTATACTAAATCTCCTGACATTTATGGAAGGCGTGGTTGGAGCTATCATACTGGAACACCTGGAAACAGATTCTGGCAAAAAAAATACTGTGCAACACACAGACTAGGATCACCCACTCTCCAAAAACCTATTTCTCCTTTAATGCCAATAAATTACTCTTGTATCTTAGATGCATATTCTATTGCTATGGAGAAAGGGAAGACTTTGTCCAGCATCTCTTCTATAGCATATTGTCATTTCCATTTTGAAAACAATTTAAAAGGAAACTTCTTGATCCTCTGTAACACCTATTTTTTTCAAGTAATTTTTACATTTTTGTTCTTTTTCAGCTACTTTATTTCATAAGGCCTATAGATATGTGCAGAACAACATTTATTATTATTTCACCATGGTTTCTGTGGGTAAGAAAATGACTATTGCCTGTACCAGGTGAGGACAAAAGCCACCTGAGGCTATGACATACCAAGGAATAACTCTTCATTATTTATATTCTCATGCTGAAAGTCTCTGCCTTTCTACTGCAGACTACAATGAATGTATTGTCTCTCTCTAACAATAACTGTGTGCTAGGGTATTTCCAACTTCTTCTGAGATTTCTGTCCGCATATCTCTTTGCAACCTTCAAGGTCAGCATCTGTAATGTATCTTTGTTCCAGAGATATACAGATGTTGCTTCCTGTTCATACTCCAGACCAAACAGATTTACTCCAAAATTACTCCAGTGTCAGGGACATCTTTTGTGAAAAATCTTCTTTTAGGATTTTTCATGCTGAAGCTGAGAAGTTCAGCAACAAGATGTAAACAATAAGTTATCTGCTGCTGTGGAATGCAACAGGTCCATCTGGATTGGCCCAGCTTGGATGTTTATGGTTGATAGCCAATCCGGGGAGGGAACTCTCTCAGACAGAGTCGGAGAGAGTTGCCTTGTTATCATTCTTTACTTTTCTATTCTTACTTTAGCAAGCTTCTGAAAAGCTCTCCTGCTTTTTCTTTTTAGTATAGTTTTAATAGATGCATATATCTTAAAATAATAAATCAAGCCTTCTGATAATAGAGTCAAAGATCTCATCTCTTCCTTCACCCAAGAGCCCTTGTGACAACTGTCACACTCCAGTCCTTGGACAGCTCTTAAGAGGTGTCTCCCACCATCTATGCCTGAGCCATTTACTATTAAATTCCTTAATTTATCATCTAAAATGCCCAGATTTCTGCGCAGATTAGCCACAGTCAGGCACCAGTGTCATGAATTGAACACTAGAAGAGAAAAAAGCAATTCCTACCATGCAGATTCATTTTGCTATTAAAAATACATATGTGTCAGGACAAAGTTCAGATTCACATAGTAAAAAACCTCTGGGAAATGGGTAAGCAAACGTAGCTGTATTGTTTCTAATACCTGAGCTAATATGATGGCGGGCCAGACCTGTTTTCAGGCACTGTAGGGACATTTTTCTCTTGCAGCGTAGAAATTCCACTGTATAATGCATGCCATAAAATTCAATTTCCATACCTAACACCATTTGTGGTTAGACCAGGTCATAGTTTACGAACTATGATTGCCAATGTTTCTTGAAACAGTCCAGCTGACAGGGATTCCATTGTGACAAAATATCCTGTAACAACATCAAGCCTGATTTTCCACATTGCTGAGTACTTTTAATTGCAGCTGATTTGCATTGGGGCTCCAGGTGCTGGCACATCTGGCATTGATCATAATGACTCTTAGTATTTCCTATTTTTTGTAGCATTAAGTTTTTAAGTCTCCAGATTAAATGCTCTCTTTCTCCAGTCTTCTAAACAAGTTGGAATTTGGAGCCCACTTTAATATACTTTTTCTTTTCCTTGCCTTAGGAATGTGTGGAATTTGTCACATCCTTTCCTTTGGAAATCAAGTGCAACTAATTAATTTGCTGTCTGTAGCTGGTTGTATCTATTAGACCCAATGATATCTTTTTCTTAACTGTTACAAGGCTATTCCTCAGTCCTAATGGCCTAATTTTCTAACAGACTAAAAAGCAAAGCCAGACTATGGGTTCAAGTCACTGCAGATTCAGAATCCCACTAAGAGTGCTAAAAAATTCCTCTATATTATTGTGGAAAGTCAAAATGCCATTTTTGTTTGGGCAGGGTTTTCTTCCCCTGTTTAGAAACTCATTATTAAAATATTAGTAAATATTTATGTTGCAGCCTGGCCTTCAGGACCAGTCAGGATTTGAAGATCATTAACACATAAGAAGTGAAAATGGAGCTAAGTGCTTACTCATTCATATAACCTCTACTCTGGAGTACCCAGTGATTGCAAAGCATTCCCAACTTCAAACAGCAGCTACACGCACACACCAGCAACTCATCCCAAAGAGGGAATGGGGCCTTAAATAATTATAGCAGAAAATTTCATGCATGACAGTGTCACAGGACACACTGCAGTTGAGACAGCCACAACACACAAAGCATCACCATACAATATCAGAAAGCTTCAAGCATCAGCCCATACAGAGTAACACCATTCCAGAAGGCTTCAAGCATCTGCTTTTCTCATTCTTTAGCTCAACCTTTTTCTATTCTTCATCTTACATGCTTTACACCTGTGTGCCCTCTGTTCCCTTTGGTGGTTGGTCAGTGCTCCTGGGCACTCCATAGCTCATTGCAGTCAATGCCGCTCACCTGCTTCTCACAGCTGTGCCCACTGGGGATGAGGCTCAGCCACAGCCCCATCCCAATTACCACAAACTGTACTTCCATGACTGCAGTCACTGCAGAAGAAAGTGGTGAAGCAGAGAATATTTTCTGTGTGCTTTGTACATCCTTTTATCCTTGATTTCAGAAGCGATTCAGGATTGTTCCTATTTTTGAAGTATCGTACCTACTTTTTATGTTTCAGGCTATTTTTTTCTTTCTCATTATTACACTGCATATAACTCACCCCTGATGTTAAGCTTCTCCATTAAGCTTGCCTGAGCCTGTGTCAGGGCTGTTTTAGTTCCTAGATGCTTTATGTAACTCAGGAGTCAACTAAGCTTATTTTATTATTCTTTGCTATGTTTTTCTGTCTAGATCCTGCTTGATTAAAGATATTTTCTTCAAATGTCCTAATACTTTTGTACCAAATTACTTTCCTAATGTCCCACGAATATGGGTGGTCCAGGCCATATGCATCAGCAGCTTGTGTTGGAAGGAGGGAAGCGGGGCAGCTGCAGGCTCTCAAAATCACCCTTGGAGCAAAGCTGCCAGAACCTTGTCATGTAGACACTGGGGAGAAATAAGACATTTTAACAAACATATGGAGAGTGTAAGAATAAAATTTGTGACTAGAACTGCTTCTCTAATTCATGGAAGCAGTTCCAGTGACTCTGCTTTCCTAAGACAGACAGATTTTGGTCCTAAGTGCTGACGTTACCATCTCTGTAATAGAAGCTCAGATCCCTTGCATATATCATAAATAATTTTAGAGTGTTATCTAAAATTTTTGTAGTGTTATCTCTGCATTCATGGACACATTCACCATACTCACAATTTAAAACACTATAGTCCCTATTGCAAGGAATTAAGAAGAGCAGAATGTGAGGCAAAACAATGAAGGATGGAAGGATAGCTAGAAACAAGAGAATCTTCACAAGGATTTTAAACTATTTTTCTTTCAAAGAACTCAAAATCTTTGCTCTGTCATTGCATTCTTGCTTTATTTTTTTAAAAAATGTCTCAAATATTTTCATTTCTAAGATTCTTTTAAGTTTTCTAGAATTTTAAGAAACTAATCTTGAGTACTTCAAGAATGACAAAACCAGATGTCCTTCTACTATAAAAAAATTACTGAAACTCTAAAAGTGTGTGTTGTTTAAAAAAATTTTTGAATAAAGGAAATATTTTCTGAAATGTAAAAGGATGAATGCTAAAATTAAAGAGTGAAAAAAATATTATTTAGAATGTAATTGTGTGGGGTTTTAATTTAATGTAATGTATTTTCTGAGAGTAAGAGCAATATAGTCAAAGCCCTAATGAGAAAAGTACAGAAACTTCATTATGCCACCAGTTCCTCATATGCTTGAAGTTCACTTCCTTTTCATTGCATATTTGGTTTTGTTATTGGTCTTATTTAGCAAGGCACTTAAGCAACATGCAACTTAAACATTATATGAATTAATTCCCTTTTTCTAGCTAGTGTTCACAAGTTTCCCTAGGCATATTTTTTTCATGCAAGATGTACAACTTTCTATGCAATATCAAACTCTGAACATATGCAGTGATTACTTTCATTCCATTTCCAATTTTCAGTTGAGAAGTAGGCTCAGGATAAGTATAATAAACTCCTCCAAACATTAGACTTTTAATGTTTATGTTTGAAGAAGCAACAGAAGAGAAAGGCACTAACACTGAGGGAAAAATTTCCATTTTGATTAAGTCAGTCATACCTGAGACACAAATATATCAGAAAATATGGCTCTAGTGTATCTTTTCTCCACTATGTGTCCCTTAAGTATATGTCAATCCTTACTGCAAGAAATTTTGCTCTGCTTTGAAGGGCAGGATTCTGCTGTCATTTGAAAAAACAAAAAGGAAAATTCTCTTTTGTAGTGCAAATCTAAGTTGCACCTTCTAAGTTTTAAACACTAAACAGCAAGACAGGAAAAGCAAGAGAGATCCACAGCACAGACTGCTAGAAAGCACATGAGCTTTACAATTTTTCTTTATTCAATACAATCAACACAGTGTTGATTACTGTACATGAAAAACTGTGCCCTCTGTTGCATTTTCAAACCAATACTTAGCCTAAGTTGATAGAGATCATAGTTTGACTTCCTCTATATGCTAATAAAATGTATAATATAAACCCAAAGCATACAAATAGTAGCTTATTACAGAGCAGACTGATACGTTTCCTTTTATCAAGTAAAGTTTTAAGACTAGGAATGTATTTAATATTTAATGTATTTATTTTATATGTGCATAGATTTTACATGCTTAAATACAGCAAACAGCTAAAACCAGTTTTTTCCTACCATAGCTCTCAGAAATTACAAAAATTAAAATGCTCAATTTACCTGTCTTGTGGGAGAGAGAAAACTGCAAGCCCTAGCAACACAGAGTAAGCAAAAAAGCTTGGTTTGTTGCCAAGGTCATGGGTTGTGCTATGTGAAAACTAGAGTAAGAAGAAACACAGCATTTTAAAAGGCTAGCTGTGGCAAGCAAAGAGAAAGAAAACATTTTTGTTGTAACATTGTGGGACTAAATTCAAGGCAGCATAAATTTCATTCAGATATAATTTTGTGATATTTTAAATGAGCACATTAAGTGAAGTCTTCTTGGATTCCCTAACCCTCTTTATTTAGTGTAAGTTTTTTTCACTTTCTGGCCTCCATAAAAGATACAGGCATTATAATTTTTTTCATGTTCTAATTTTTTTTTTTCCACAAACTTTGTGTTACAGCCAAATAATGAAGTTCTCAGTCAGAATTGTGTCTGGACAGTGACTGAGTGAGTAGTCTCTATGGAAAGTTTTCTTGACAAGGACTTTCTTAGTTTTTTCTGTGTTCAGTGCAAAGAGTTTGTCCCAAAAGTAAAAGTAACAGCTTTCACAAGGCAGGACCTGCCAATGTTTAACCTGACTCCCCTCAGTGCTTTTGTTTTTTGCTTTCCAGCTTTAGCAGCTTGACATATTGAAGATACCTTGTTAGTAATTCTTTCATTGGCAATTGTTTTCTAGACCACAATAGAGAGCAGTGCCTCTGTTGGAGCTAACACTCAGCTCTCTTAGCTTAACTCCTGAAGAACCTTGTACAAATAAATGGCCTTACACTTACACTCCATCACTGACCCCAAAAGATAAATGTAAGCAATATTTATAATCACTAGTTTTCCTAATCTGTACAAGTCAATATGCAATTTGCATTCAGGAGCCAACATTGAAGGTAAGAAAAAATTAATGATGGCATTTTTAAACTAGACCTTTAAACCCCCAAAAGAGTCAGAATAACTAATTGCATAATTAGAAAGATGCTGCTCTTTGGAATGCCTGAAAAACTGAGCTTTCTGAAAAAAAGTCTGTTGGCGATAATGAGAATTTCCATTAGTTCCAGCACTCAGAAATGATCACCACTCCAAATGACAGAGCTTGGGAATCAAATCTAGAAAAAATTAGAACTTGTTTAAACATTTCATTTGTACTAATATATTTTTTTAATTTAAGGAACTGAAATAACTTTAAGGAAAAATGACCTTCAAGCACAGCAGCAGCAAAAGTCACCAGCAGCATTTGTGTGCAATAGTAGTTCTGTACCCTGCATGAGGAGTTAACCTGAGTTCTTCCTCAGAGTGTTTCACTCAATCAATTGCATATCTTGCACATAGCTAACTTATAACACACACAGAGGTTATAAAAATGAAGTAGATAGAAAAGCTTTCAGCCAAATTGAGAGATTTGTAGACCTGACTACAGGTCTTTCAAAACTACAGATGTTTCAATACAGTTCAGATCTCTGGTATGTTTAACATTACTGTACAATTAGCTTTTCAATGCATTCCCAGAATTTTTTTTGTGTTCCCTGATGAATAAAAAATTAATCCCAGAATTCTGTAGGATAGAATCATATTTTGGCTTGTACAGTTTGTTGCAGCACAAAGAATCACTGCAAATCCCAAAGTCCCAGTGCTACTAATGAACTGATAACCTGAACAGGGCCTCATTGTGTGACTGCAAGCTACAGTAGAAGCTAGAATTCATAAAGTCACCCTGCAATAATTCAACCACTGTGACAGTTTGGGTGTTATTTCACAGTGCAGTTGATTGTCATTCAAGAGAACAGATAAATTCAAGAAATGCAACTTCAGAATAA
>NW_005054354.1:3564011-3572539 GCF_000277835.1 Geospiza fortis | reverse complement strand
AGCCTGGCAACAAAGTCAACTGAATTTAAAAGGTTAATATTCTGTAACCACACAGCTTGAGAGCTGAAATGGCCACATTATAACTTTTTAAATAATCAAGGCATGAACACACAGCTGATCAACTATGTGACCAACGCAGGCCATACACTGCTTTATCATACATGAGGACAAGAGTGCCATCATTCCTAAACTGGAATAATGTGCCAGGGAAATGAGCCACTACATTACCTGTGTCCATTTTTAGACACAGAAAAAACAGATGTTTTCACTCCCATCTTTTAAAATCATTCTAAAAATCATTATCTATTTATTTTCTTTCTTCAGTTTTCACATGTAGTCATTTCCTATAATTTAGGGACTCTGATTTGGTAGATTTGAAATCCCCATTCCCCATCCCTGGGCACCTGGAGCCCAGGGTCAACACACCAATGAGTTTAAATATGTTAAAATCTGTAACTTTGTTAATGCTGAAACACTAGCAAGTGTCTGGAAAAGCAATAAAATAAGACTGGATTTCTACAATACCCTTACTAGTGCTTAACAATTTTTGTTAGATAATCCAGCCATTCTTTAGCAGTAGAAGCAGTAGACACGTGCAAACACATTCACAGCCCATGATTTGGCTGACAGACTGGAAAACCCAGCCTGCTAAATGTTAAACCAGAAAATGCAGGCAGCTGTCCCACCTGCCCAGCTAAACTACCAACAGGGTAATGTGGTATTGCTCCAGCACTTTTCAGGGCTCCTACAGGCAATATTATCAGATTTTTATACACCAACAGGCACAAAAAAAGCTTTCATTACACTTTAGAGCAGAATCCCTGAAACTTCTCAGGGTGTCAGAAACTTTAGGTACAACAGCAATTTCAACTTCTTTGTATTATTTTATAGGTCTTTTAAATTTGAAACGTTTATAAACTTTGCCTTCCCCATTCTCTCTCACCCTTGATTCTATCACTGTACCACAAAAGAGGGATCAAATGTGCAGCTTTGGAACTCCTTCCATTTGTCTTTGTTTCTACAAAATATATTCTTTCTCTAGATACATTACCATGTTTTCTTGATAATTGTAAAAAATTGTCAATTTTATTTATTTCTTAGTATTAGACAGTAATAAAGCATTACTTCAATATTCACAAAATTAAATAATATCCAAGTTTCAAGAGAATTGTGACAATGGAATTGTGAAAATTGTCTTTGGTTATCATATTCTCCTTCATAGCCACATTCCAGCACTATAATTTGTCATGGTTATTAAGTGACATTTCATCAACAATTAATTTTTTTTTGCTTGAACCGGAGTAACAATGAATGGAATTTTGAAAACATACAGGAACAAAACTACATGTAAAAAATATTTTTCAAAATATTATGATATCTATACTTAGATTCTAAGAATTTATTTTTAAAACTGTAAGATGTGTTAACAGGACGTATTAAAAGTAAAATTAACTTCAGCACAACCCCTTTGCAATGGTTAAAGAAATCTGATGTGATCTAGTACCTTGTGCAGCCTGCCATATTCAGTACAAGAATATGCTTCAATGGTGAAATCATCTTAATACCAACCTCTGTAATCCACTGGCAATCGACCACATGAATGTGTGCCTCATGTATGGGCAGCATTTACTCATCAGCTTGAAACTTAAATCAGCATTTTGGTTATTCCCTGTTGAAATATTTAAGATGCAAGTTACACATCTGACATACATTAAGAGCATGATCCAAATACCCACTGAAATCAGCTGAAAACTTCACATTATCTGAATGAATTGTAAAAATACATAATCCTAATAATTTTTGATCATTATACTAACCTTCAATGCTGACCTTCAAAAGTTTACATTCTGCAAGGGCTCTAAAAGTTGTGTCAGAAAGTTTTGGAGAGTCAAGAAAGACAACAGACATTACCTGTCAATATTTTTCAACCAGAGGCTTTGAAGAAAAAAGGTGAAATTAAACATTCATATGCTCCTCATGCTGTCATGTAGAAAAAAAAGATCAGCAAATATTCTCCATATAATACCAAAAAGTTACAATTTTAAACAAATAGTTATAATCCATGTAACAGTAGCTTCCAGAGAGTGAGTGGCACATAAACCACTGAAATTCTCCACATAGTTATTATGTTTGGGAACACAAGGAAAAGAAGCAAGTACCTGGAGACATGAAGTATGGCAGACACCAGAGACAGTGACTTAGTGAACAATCACTTTTGCAGAAGCCTGGAAGTTCTTTTTTGATGGGCAAAATCAGTAGCAGAATGCTGTTTCCACATATTACAGTTGCTTTACCACTGAAAGAAATGAAATGCTCTCATTTATAAACTGGAAGACCATAATTCAAACATACCAATGAAAAAACAAGACAAGACAATTGAAGTTTCCTGACAGCGAATGCAAGTGAACAAGATTTCATAATTAGACAATAGTTGTAAAAATTTCTTTCGCTTAGAACTTCTCCTCTTGAATTGATTCTTACTTCTTTGAAGTCATTTGAGAGGATAGCTCAATATAAACATCATAAAGTTTCTCAAAAAGTACAGTTCATTTTCAGTTTCTAACTTAAATGCAGTCTGTAATAGTTAACAGTTGGCTGATTAGCAAATCTTGAATCCAATTGCAGCCATTGGCAATATTTTTGAAGACATCAGCTCAAATTTACACAAGAAATTAAATGTTTATGTCTTAGCAAGCCTAACAAAAACAGTACACGAAAAGCTTGAGATCTTCTCAATGCTTTAACATCTTACCTAGGCACATAGATGCTCACTAAAACAAGAAATGCATTAATCTCACTAAAAGAAAAACAGATATATATTGCTCTGAAATTCAAACATAATATAAGGGATCTGTTAAAAAAATGTGTCCTCTAACCAAGCAAGAGTCACGTTCAACATTTTCTACAGCTGACACCATTTATGGAAGTGGCAATGAATGTTGCTGTCTCATTATTCTACCTTTGTTTTCCCAACCTTACGATTTATGTACCTATGGTAGATGTTGAAATTCAGTTTGAAGCAAGTTCTGAACGTAATAAAATATCTTCATTATTTCTTTCCAGATCCACAGTAAAATGTGTGTTAGATTCAGAGTGGGTACAAGAAAAGGTCCTCGGTAGTCACAATAATATTGAGCTCTTCTACAGAATCCTTCATGCAGGACCACAACAACAGCTCTGCCTACTCCAACAGTGCAATATTCAATGAAATCACAAATGGGCTGATGCATCTGTCAATTCAGTTTATTCCTTTTATCCCTCCAGGGAGACAATTCTTTAACTGCTTAAATTCAATAGATGTCCATTCACTCTTGGGCATACGAAGTGTTTCTTTTCACATATAAATGCTGTGCAAATGACAGTTTCTTTTCAGCTTCTACACAAAGCATAGATGTGAACAATTCCTCCCCATGAAGTCCCCCTGATATTTGCATGTAGAGATCTCACTGTTTTCCAGGCTTTTGAAGGTGTGTGATTTAACAGTTGATGGTTGAACTTGGGGATCTTAGAGATCTTTTCCAATCTTAATGATTACATGATTCTATAGTAACCCTGTGCAGCTCAGACTACAGCCCCAGGAATTCATTTGCAAAACATCCACAGAAAAAAAAGGAGTCTGGCAAGTCCTCCTGGGTACCAAATAAGGCCTGTGGAGAGAAGAATCTAAAGAAGGAATCTTGTAATATAAATAGACTGGGAGAGATTTTTGCTGTGCCCCACCTCTCCAGCTGCTGCAGAAGCCTGAGGTGCTTGGCTACCTTGCCTGAGGGAAGCAGCAGGGTAAGGGACAGGCTTTGCTTGGGGTATAAATGTTGTCTGACACCACCAGCAGACAGGAGATGGTCACAGAAAAGCAAGCCAGAAACTGAGCAGCAGCTGATCACCCATCACACCTCAGTATGGCAACAATCCACCAGGACATGCACTTCTAGTCTCCAGCATTTGTAGCACATGACTGGTCCCCACCACTACTTATCAGTGGAAAGTAGAGTCAAGTCTGCTTTACTTCTATCTTACATTGACTGAGGAGATTCACACCTCGGGTTTCTGGCTCCTCTTTCTGAAAATTTAGAATTTGGGTTCCTTTTGCACGTGAGATGTGTTTTAAAGGAGTAAATGACTTAAAGTTATAATCAAGGCAGACTGTCTTTTCTTTTCTGGCATAATGCCCCATCTTTTAACTTATGCCCAGGTTGGCTTGCTCTTTATTTTCAGGCTGAAGTGGCCTTTAAAACAGATTCTTTGTCAATTGTTTCAAATGCTTTGATGTTAAATCTCTTTTCTTAGAGGACTGGGGCACTCTTTGCACATTTTCCCTTGTGCAGAGGGATGCCAGCCCAGAGGGAAACTGGTTTCATGTCTGTCAAATGTATTCTTAGACTTAAAGTGTTTGAACAGATCTCACAGACAGACAGACAGACAGAGAGACAGACAATATGGTGTGCCTCATAACACACACTGGCACTTTTAGCGCTGTGGATGCAAATAATCTGTTGTGTTTTGAGTTCAGGACAAGTGTAGCATATAGCCTGCAAAATGACAGAACGAAAACCCTACCATCAAAATAAATTGAGTTAACATTTTACTGGTCATGCATGGTGATATAAATCCCATCAAGTCCCATCCTTCTGACAGATGGCTGTGTTCAAGGTGGGGTCTGATGTGGTGCAGCTGTGTTACCCTGGATCAGGCTTCTCCAGGAACAGCTGTACTCTAAGAAGCAGATGAAGAAGGAAAAAGAGCAGAATTTTGTTCTGAGGCTGCAGGGGAGGTGGCAGAGAGGGCTTATAAAGGAAGAACCATCTCATAACCACAAGCTGGTCAGAGCATGTACAGCCTTTTGGTGCACTCCAGGCTCTCTCACACCACATCCAACTGAGATGTGTCTGTTGGACAAAAGGACACTGTGGCTTTGGGAATGTGGTTGATGTGGGCAACACATCAGTGAGGATAGTATTGCAGACCTCACCATCAGCATGGATGGATTGGATTTGCCCATCCCAAATGACTGCAAAATAACCAGGTGCAGTGTAGGGCTACTGTGGCAAAGGCAATCAGTCCTCTTTTCTACTGGTAGTGATAATCAGAAGATAAATGTCAGAAGGGAAAGATGTATGCTAATTGTCAGGACAGAATATGAAACTCTGAAACTCGGTTGTCCAGATTCTAATTTTGTACTCACTACTGGTATATGCAATGTGACATAATCCTGTCTCGTTTCCTAACCCCAAAATATTCAGTATGTATGAAAGGGAGTAGCTTAATGGTGAATATCTGAGGGATGTACTGGGAAATCTGTACTTTCTGCTGATCAAGAAGCACTAATTGCTTTAAGATGGCATGACCAAGTCATTCAAGCAAGAGTTTACCTAACTCTGCAGCAGGCCTCTTGCTTGTTGGCTCTTAAGCAGCACAACAACAGAAAAATATGAATCCTGGGATCTCTGTATAGCAAAGAGCAACAAAGATCCCAAGACAGGTCTGAATCACCTCTGGAGACCTCTCCCACTCTCTAATTTCCATATAAATATATGAAGTTAATTTTCTAGTCAGTACCTTATTTAGATGCCTAAAATAAAGTGAAATTCCCATTCTCAAAAGGAGAGATGGTAGGTAGCAGGTAATCAGATCAAACTCAGCAATCCTGACAGAAATAGCATGACTTTTTCTGGAATTCAGTAAGGATTGCATAGTGTTAAATACAGTCTAAAGGACTTTTAATCTCTATCTGGAAAACCACTGTTTGCTTAACATAGACATTTGATACCAGAAATAACAGAAATCTAGTGCTTTCCTCCATGCAAGCCAAACCAGATTATAGGGAAGCAGTTAATAATAATACCACTGCACAGATTGTTTCTAATTTCTTTTTCACTTTAACTGGTTTTTTACTTAAAAATGGATAATGGATCTCAGGCATGATGTTGAGAAAGTTCCAGTGTGAAATATGCATTCAGATAAGATTAAATAAAATTAATTAACATTTAAATCTTACTGCAATCATATGTATGTCTCTTTCCTTTATTTCTAGAACAATAAAATCTTAAATTTCTTTTGTATGTCCCCTGTGGATTCTCTATGAAACTTCAGGCACTCTCAAAGATAAGGTACTGAAATGTGAGATTTCTTGCACATTTTAGTAAAATAATTGCTTTCTCAGCTCACTTGGAATTTCTGTGTTTAATAGATTGCCTCAATAGTGAACAGCTTGGCCTGAGAATCAATGTTAGGATACATATGGAGTTTAATACTGTATTCCTCACCCCAGATGAGTAAAATCCCACTTAAACCTCATCTATCAAATCAATTGTGAGGAAGAATATTGAGGTTATTGAATCTTAGGTCCCACAAAATTCTGCAAAATAGACTTTTTCTGCATGACTCAGTAAAATCATTCTATAAATGTCTTATTGTTCTTGCATATACAGATCAGAAGTGAATGCAAAACTAAAATATAAATGTAAATAAAATTAGGTAAACAAGTAAAATACAATTCCTTGTCTGTAGGAGTTTTCAGTCTAATATGTAAATTACCGTCTTGGGTTTTTTTCTTGATTGCATAATAGTATACTATGATCTGAAATGAAAGTACAACAAAAAAGAAACATGGAGCAAACCACAGCTAAAGATCTGTCCCCATGGATTTAGAAAATAATTGCAGTGAAATGATGAAATGCTTATAAGAATATCAAAGTTCATTTAATTTAACCTTTCTATAGTTTCTTATTCTGAAGAATAGGGATACACAGGTTTATTATTCACGTTTGGCTTTTTTGCTACACATACACTTACTTTACAATTCTGTCTTTCTCCCAGAACTGATTGGATTTGTGGAATCCAGCTTTCAAGGCAGAACTCTCTCTGCAGCACAGAAAGGATTTTGAAGAAACACTCTTGTGATTCCAATATTGGCAATACACTGAGGATAGAAATTTGAAAATCAGCATTTAGAATTAAGGAAGTACTCTCTGGGGCACATGGGACTATCTTTTTTTTATCCTGTGTTTGTCAAGAATCATAAAATGAATTGTGACATCCTTTCAGATGTTTGGCACATTACATTGATGGCTCGACTCCACATGTTATTTCTCTTTTAGTTTTCCACTGTCCAAACAAAAAGCACTTATATTAACATATTCCTGAATTAGCATTTTCCTAAAATAAATAACAGAGCATTTGTAACTTATAGTATTCTTCAGTTTGTATTCAGGAAATGTAAACAATCATTCTCTCCTTCAATAAATAAAGAACATAGCTCAGATGTGCTCCCCAAGTGATGGCCCCTTTTTTTCCTTGATACGTCTGAAGAAGCCAGAATTTGCCAAAATTAGAATTCTCCCAATGAAGCTGGAGCAGGGGGAAAAACAGATGTTGAAAACTGGTGAAGTCTACATGTAGGCTTCTCCAACACCCCTGCAAAGCAGATGTCAAGAAATGAAAGGGACAAATTAATTTTTTCTGGTGGCTTGTGCTCTCTTATCCAGCTGTGGTAACCTACAGCAAGTGACAGACTGCTGTAACACATTTTGGGCATGACATGCAATTGCTTTATACCCTCAGGTCTTTCCAGTTTTGTGTCTAATAGCAGAAAATTTTCCACCAACACTGTTCAGCTTCAGAAGGAGAACAAACAGATCTTATGCTTTCTAGGTGGGGCTCTGAGAAAGTCAACAGTATTATAGGGTACCTTTTGAACAAGACACAAGAGAATCTCTATATTTTCAGGAAAATATGTTGAAGCTCATTAACAAAAATATTTACTGCCTGTGCCATATGGATAAAACTTTAATTACCATGACTTTATGTAAAACCCCCCATGCCTACAATTTATCTAGTATTATTGCCATGTATGAACATAATAGTCAAAGAAAAGATTGCTTTGTTTTGTAGCAATGGACTAGAAAATGCCTGCCTAATTCTCATTTTTCTTCCCCTGTTTTAGTGAGCTAAATAAATGCCTTGGTCTTTAAGTTGCTACTCACACAATCCTTAACATAATCATACATTTTACAGATGGGCTTTCTAATTAACCATTCGAATCCTACAGAAGTAGTGGAAATAAAACAATTCATATAAAGAGAACTGTTATGTTAAAATGAAAGAAAAAAACCAAGAAAAATTAAAAAAACATTAAAAATACACAATCTATAGAATATTTTAAGCATAATTTCAATGTCAATAGTATAACTCCTCTACAGTTTTCCAACTAATTCTGAAATGTTAGCCTTACAAAATTTCCCTTTGGTTTCATTCATCCAGTGAGGTGGAAAAAAGATTTTTAAAATCCTTTATCCAACTGTGATGCAATGTGATGGTTTTTTTGGTTTTAACTGTTCACTTAAGTACTTGGTCATAACCATTAAGCACTGTTCCAGAATCCAAAAATGGAGAAAGCTGTGGAATTCCTTTCAGGGCTCTCAAATACACTGGCAAGAAAACCCACTGTTCTCTGGTAGGGAGGATTGTGGTTTTCCCTGTTTGATGCTGATCACTTCTCCCTTAGCACTATTAGATCATGCTTTCTAGAG
>NW_005054354.1:3543158-3563965 GCF_000277835.1 Geospiza fortis | reverse complement strand
TTTCAGAAAACAGAGCAAATTACTGGCATTTTGAAAAGGTTACTCAGAGGTAGGTAGTTCTTAACTTTCCTCTAACCTCAGCCCTCATTTCAAATTTCACCCTGTCACTGCACAACAATCTCAGCATGATTCCCATGAACAAGAAACAGACGCTTGGTAAAGAGTAATCAGAACAAGACTGTTGCCCCATCTGCCTCATCCTTTGTTCTGAAAAGGTTTTGTTAGATGGAAAGTTAAACTGTCATATTCCTCAGACTCTATCTCTACCCTTTCACATGTATTTTGTTATATGGAGAATCATCTCAATTTATAAAGAAATTCGTGTGTGAGTCTTTACTTAAACATTAGGAGACTTTCATTGTCTTACAGTTTGACATTTCATGTTGCTTTTGGAATATATTTCAAGATACAGTATACATTTGAAAGTTTCTAAAATAGTACTGCATTCTAAAACCTTTGGGTTTTTTTTACAAGTTTATAGGATACTAAAGTAATCCAAAACAAAACAATTTTTAGATTGCAGTTATAAATATTACTTCAATTTATATATTTAACCAATGTAAAACTGCAACAAAAGTTCACTTTTAATTAACTTTCTTCTCAGAAAATCAACTGTAAATTTATTTTTTTTTCCAGCATAGGGTGGCTTTTATTTTTTTTTTTTTGATATCTTAGTAAAAACTGCATTTTTAAGGCTCCAGATATAAACCCCAACTAATCATGACAAAAAATTAGTCTATTTATGGCTACAAAAGGCAAGCCTTGTTCTCATTATGCAGTAAGTACTAGCTGTTTATAGATCTGACAGTTTGCTGGAAGTGATCCAAACCTATAGTGCTATTATTCCTTAGTAAAACTTAAACAGCTGCAGTCATGTAATTCAAAACCCTGGAAGGCTGCTGCAGTGCTTGCTCAACCTCAGTATACCATGAATGCAGGATGCTGCCAGTCATATAAAGGATCCTCTGCTTCACATTATGAAAGAAAGACGTGAAGTACAAACCTGAATGCAACCTGGAATTTCCAAACAGATGATCTTGTGACAGCCTTTGCAAGAGTGCAGGTATGGTAAACCTTTGTCTGTGAATTTTCTGCAGAGAGCCAAACTCATTTACTGTAAACGGGAGAAGCTTTGCAAAAAACCCCACAAAAAACAAAAGAGTAATTTGTTACAAGTGCATGATACAGAATCAAAAGAACATAAAATGTCATAGTTAAAGTTTTCTGAAAATTACTGTAAAGAAAAGAGGTTCAATATGAAACAGAATTATCTACTTGCTGAAGTTTGAAAGCCCATTTCTTCTGCTGCAGTTTTTCTCTGCTCTTGTATTGCAAATTAGTGGGGAATAGCAATATCATGCAAGATATTTAACCATATGAATCCAGTAACATTATAAAATTATCTTAAGCAGCTGCAAAAGCAGTTGGAACTTTGTGCATACTTTGCAAGTATGACTTTTCAGTGTAAGTTTGTTGGACTGCTTTTGCAATTGATTTTACAAGCAGTGCCTGCTGGAAATGAAAACCAGATCTCTATCAAAAGATACTAAAAGCAGAAATGTGTAGTTTAAACTTCTCAAGTAATATAATTATTTAGAAGAGTACTACTAAAAGAATCTGAAAAATTGAAAGTGTTACAAAAGCGAGTCGTGTAATTTTAGGTTTTCAGCAGTTCTTTTGAAAACATTTCTTTATACTAAACATTAGTTAAGAGAAAGCAAATAGTCTAAGTGGAAAATGTTAATCAACAGCACTCTGCAAAATCAAGAATCTATACTCTGAAATTACTTAAATTTCCAGCTGCAGGTTTATATCATACTGAAAACTATTCATTTGACTGAATGACATTCCCAACTGGAAAAAATAACAATTACCACAAGCACCACAAATGAAAGCATACAGAAAATCAAAACCTAGAATTAGGACCTTCTGCTCTGGTAGACATTTAGTCGTAGTCATGCAGTTCTGCAAGTCAGCAAAATTAGGCATTTTGAAGAAGATGGGAACTCCCACTGAGGAGCTGACTGCTTAAGGAGTGGCATACTGACTTTTGGAATTGGCTTTATGCTTTCAATACATGCTGAACACAAATGCAACGAGGAAGTGTAAAAAGAATGCCCTTGTAAAAAAAAAACCAAAAATATTAAGAAAGATTACATTTCATGAAAATAAACCCCAACAATGTGCATTATACCCCCATATTAGAATATAAAGGCATGTGTTATTTGTGGTGCCTTTTTTTAAAATGGAAATATTTAATTCATATAAAGTACAAAAGTAAAAGTATCCTTCTTTGTAGAAGGCAGAGCTATTTTGCATTTTAGTGTGATATCCCACAGAAATGAGTGGGGAAAAATAAAACTTGGGGAAGTATACTTCCAAATATATCTGATAAAATAGATAATAAATTGAGAGACTGGGGTAAACACTCTGGTAGCTCTGAGTCTTTTTAATGCATATGTTGCTGCAAGGCTGCACAATTTAAGATACAGGTAAGCATTTCTTGTTGTATTTTGAAGACTGTGGTCAAAACCTCGCAATAACTTTGAAGAAATACTGATTTCCTTTACTGGTCATATGACCAATTTTTAAAGATCTGAGAATTTTAACACATGCCTTCTTTTTCCATTTTTAAAGTGACATCCTCCTTAAACTCAAGGAGCACACAGACTACCAAAAATCCTTGTTTTGTGTTACAGCTAAATTCTGCAGGAATTCTGTCATACCAGTTTTTCAATTAATTTTGACATTTGCAGTCTCAGGATCATTGTTTTAAAGCAATCTGACAAACTCACCATCTGACATTTATTCCTCATGGACAGTGTTCATGTCTACCATTTGTAACAGAAGTTTTCACAGGGAAATTTTAACTGACTATCTCTGTTGTGCAATGTGGAGGCTAAAATGTTTGTATGGAATAGTATGAGACAATTGACCCCTACACTTCCCTAGCTCCTTGTTCCAATAAAGGATGTCTGATACACCACAGCAAACTTCACATGCTGCATTATGAAATGCAATACTGCCACCTCTAAGCACTTTGTGTTAGTTACCACAGTATACAGAACCTGTGCTGAGCTAATGCTTTTAGGATTGCCATGTGAAATGTTCATAAAATCTGTCCACTATCAAATTCTTCACAGAACAGCAGCTTTTTGTACATCCCCATAATCTCAGAAACAATGAGCTTTGCTTTTTGTCTAAAAATTGTCAATACAAAGAGTGTAATCTCATGATTTTAAATCAGAAACATAATGTGTGAATGGAAAATTTCATAGTAACAAGGTACAAGATAACTGCAAAAGGTCTTTTGTCAGTGGAGAATTTTTCTTTGCTATTTACACTTCAAAAAAATTATGTTCCAAACTCCAGCATAAATATATGGAAATCTAAGAAGACAAAATATCAGCCAACATGGAAAAAACACAGATTATAATAAAAGTAATACTGATGAGATGAGTGGTAGAGTTGGAGACACTAATGCAAAACTTTGCCAAAACAAATGTTAGTTATGTGAGTATATGGCATTTCAGACAAAGAAAAACAAAAGTCTAAATGTATTATGCAAATGCCAAAGAAAAATACTTTTCTGAACTTCATGGGGATGTTATTGATAGACATACATTTGTTTTCCTCACAGGAAAAAGAAACAATGTATAGCTATTTTTCAAATCCCTATGCATCTTTGTGATGGCTAATGTTGTGAACAGCTCACCTCATTTCTTCCATGGCAGATTTTAATCCAGCAATTCTACCTGCCAGGCAGACATTGAGTCTCTAGGGGTACATCTGAAACAGGAATGGTAGACTTTTTAAAGCCTGTTAAATTCTCTGCCTTCAGCTCACTGAGCTTCCAAATATCAGTTTGGAATAACTCTTTCTTTTGCAGTTGTCACACAAGACCTTTGGCTCACACAATGCACCTATCCACAATCCTCTCTTTCGAAAACAATTTTTTATTAACATATCTAACTTCCAAACTTCTTGCATCATCATGAGGAACTGGACAGGCACATGAAATTTTTGGATAGCATTTTCTTTTAAAAGTTTTGTGAAACTGTGCAATACACAAGAGAATCTAGCGTATATTTTTAGATATACTAAAAAATTAAAAGAATTGTTATATAAATAAAATTGATGGAGCATTTATTTCATTTTGTATAGCAGACAGAATCCTACAAATAATTCAAAAAAGAGTATTTCTATTACACATGCCTCTAAATTTTCTGCAAAATTAAAGCAAACAGTTTCATATTTCTTTGTAATTTACCTTGTCAATAGATGCAGAGTTCCTTTAGTACTATCTCTATACAAGAGATTTTATTTAAATAGTACTATCTCTATACAACAGAATCAGCCAGACTTAAACTGGCTGAATAATAAAAATACCCAGAAGTATATTAAAATTATATTTGTATGTATATGTATATCTATAAGGGAAAAAATCTGAGTAAGTATCTTTAAATCACCATAATAATTTCTGTACATCTCAGCCATTTTCTTTGGAAACCTCAAAGTAGAATACTGAGAGATGTGATGCTACTGTTGCTAACTTGAAGTATGGTAATTTTATAATTTTAAAGGATATCTACACTATACAATCCTACAGAGCACAAGGGACATCACTTAATTGAAGGTTAGCTCATGTCAACACATTTTGCTAAACCAAGATTACTGTTAGCCAATCCTGATATCTAAAACCATTGGTGAATTTTCTCCATGAACTCTGGTATATTTCTCTAACCAGTCATATAATTTAATAGAATATAATTTACACAATGCTTCCTGTTTAGTTCTACCTTCTAGGTGGAACATTAAACTTGAGTAATTATAAGGCTTCCATATTTTATTGACCTACAGAACAGGTACTACTCATATTGTTCCATTCTTATATAATGGGAACAAATCTCCTAGTATGATAAATGTTTCACAATAAATGTCAATATAATGCAAAGGCAAAAAGTCAGTACTTGTACATGAAAATGTAATAGTTGAACCTTTGTCTTTTTCCATGTTGTGATCACCTTTTCCCTATTTCAGTTATCAGGCAAAAGGACCATCCAGATAACTGGAAATTCAATACCAGCCAATCCTAAAGAGGAAAGTTTGTGCTTTTGAAATCTATTCATGCAACAAAGTATTTGAGAGAGGAGATATATCAATAATATATCAGGTATGTAGATGGAAGATAACCACAACCTGGAAAGGAGTGAAGGCACAGGGAGTGGTGAGAAAGCTGGGGGGAATAGTGATGAGGAAAATCTCTGAAACCTTCCATGCAAAAGCAGCACAAAGGAGTCTGTCTTAAGTGTCTGAACACAAACTCTTGTAGCTTGGGAATCAACCAGCAGGGACCGAAGTCCATGCACAGGTACAGAGCTATGATTTCACTGGGACTCCAGAGATTAACAGAGGTAGCACATCCAACTGAAGGGGTGCAATGAAAGGTTCCAGAAGATTTAGGAATGAAAGCCCAGAAAGCTGAGGATGGGCTGCACTCTATGCAAAATCATGCCTGGGCTTTGCATTGAAATGGGTGACAAGTCAACCAAGAGCTTATTTGTAATGATTAGAAGCCAAACCTATGAGCATTGCATTATGGTAGGGATCTGCTGCAGACTGCTTGATCTGGTTGATCAAGATGAGATGGTGGATGAAACCTTTGGGCAGCTGAAGGAAGTTTTACTCTTGCCTACCCTGGTTAGTCATGAGAGACTTTAGCCACTCCTATATGCTGCCAGAAAATATGGCTGGGCATGAACAATCCCGAAGACTTCTAGACTATGTTGGAGACAATTTCTTGATCCAGTTGGTCGACAAGTGGTCTAGGGAATGTGTTTTTCAACAGGTGAAGGAATGTGAGCTTGAGTGAATGTCAGCTTGAATGAACTTGAATGGCTTTTGTTACTGCAGCCATGGAAATGAGAAAATGAGGAGTTAAAAATCCAGACAGAAGAAAAATCCAGATAGAAGAAAAAACCCTGAACTTGTTAGCAGATTTTAGTAGTTTAGGGATCTGCTTAACAGGATCTCACAGTAGACAGCCCTGGAGGGCAAAGGAATCCAGGAAAACTGGTTAATCTTCAAGGACAAGCTACTCCATTACTTTTTAGCCTCAGTTTTTACAGCCAATGCCTGTCTGAAGGCTTCCCAGGTGCCTGGCTGGAGCCTGTGAGCAGAGTCTGTGAGAGTGAAGCAATACCCTTTGTAGAAGAAGTTAATGTCAGAGAGCACCTGAGGAAATGGAATGAGACAGGGTGCATCCAAGAGGAAGAAAGATGTCTCTTGTCATTGAGAGGCCTCGCTCATTTTTGAAAGGTCATGACAGTCAGAGGAGATTCCTAATGACTGGAAGAAAGGAAATGTCACTTCCATTTTCAGGAAATGGAAAAAAGTCCAAGAAACTACAGGCCAGTCAGCTCCACTTGAGTCCCTGGGAGGTTATGTAGCAAATCCTCCGTGAAGCCCTGTCCAAGCACACAAAGGATGAAAAAGTGAGAGCAAACACACAGCATGAGTCTACCAAGGGCAAAGCATTCCTCACTAATTTGAGAGTTTTCTAGGATGAAATTACTAGAGCTATTGATAAGGGGTGAAAAGCAGCCCTTGCATCACTAACTTGACTATCCTAAACCATTTTTGTTTGAAGTTCTTAAGCTGTATTTTACCTATGGTAATTTTCAAAAGCTTGTGTGAAAACATTGGTGTTTCTGGGCTAGAATACTGGATATACACTTCAGTAAAAATTGACTACAAATTATACAAAATATTTTTTTAATATACTTAACATTAGAAATAGCCTATAAATGCATGAATATATTAAGAAACATAATGTCTGAACAAAATATTAATGTCATTCTTAGATTAATTTATTATAAGAAAAATTTGCCTATAACATTGCCTTTTCGAAGAAATGATTAATTAAAGCAAAGTCAAACATTGTTTTTCCATCAAGGAAGAGCAATGAAAAAACATTTTAAAAAATAATGGAAGTAAGATAAACTTTAAAATGTTAAGCTGAGAAAAAAAATGGACAAATACACAATGGTGATTGCATTCTTAGACACATTTCAAATTAAGCCTCTTAAAAATATCTAGAATTTAGTGAGACATTTTTACAGCCCAAGTGGCTACTGAAGGAAGTAAGGAAATTGTAAACAATACAGGATTAAAATGTATTATTGACAACTCCAAGCTTATAATAACAACAAAACCCTCCTCCCAGACTGGTGAAGTTTTGAAGCCTGTTTTCTAAAAGCAATTGAGATTGAATATATCATTTTGCCCTGATAGTGTAGAAAACCAATGAGAACTCCATAGATTATCTCTGAATCCTACTAAACTCCATTTCCAAAGTACTAAAGAACACAAGTCTCTACTTGTTATCAGGAAGATTTATAACACAAATAGCCACAGCAATTGAAAAAAAAATCTTTCTTCTTGGTATAAACTAGAGTTTGTAGAAACAATTTGTAGTTCTTATATTTAATCCCTGGCATTCACAGATATTTAAGTCTTGCAAAAATTTTAATTCACCTAAAACACCCAAAAAAACCAACAAACTCCAAACCCAAAACAAAATTCAAAAGAAAACAAAACAAAAAACCAAAGAAACCCAACAACCAAAAAACCGCAAACCCAACCAAGTCAAAAAACTCTCATATTAAAGGTGAACAGTTCAAATTCTCAGTGTATGACATAAATGTAAGAATTCCTCCTACTGGTTCAATCTATCTGGGCCAATATCATGAACCATGGTCACAGGAGATTACTGAGATAAAAGCACAAAACCCCCAAAATTGGGGTAAACAATCCTGAGAAAATTACTTGAAAACAAGCCCACCCTTGAGCACAAAGGAAAACTGGGAGTCTGATGGGCACTGAGTGGCTTTCCCTGGTCTGGCTCTGTACATGTTCCAGTTGTTCAGAACTCAGGAAGTTGGAATTACCAGCTACAAGCTCCTCGTTTGAGCTCATCTTCCAAGATTAACTTAAATGCAAAAAGGTCCACCCTGATGCTGTTTTCCTGAACACATGAGAATCTTCTAACAAAGATCAGTGAGAAATTGGTCCATATAGTTTCCCATGTTTAATCATAATGAAAAACAGTAGACCAGAGTCAGTAAAAACTAACAAACAAAAAGAGATAGGACATTAAATCTTCAAAGTATTTGTGAGGTTCCAAGTAGTGTGATTATTGAGTACTTGACTGCATATTATATCTGCCTATTATATACAATCCTCCATGGAAATGCCCATTCCATCTGTCCTAATGTTTTACTTTTCTTCCAACACAGGTATCCCACACACCCCAGCTGTGCCTCCTCAGATCTGTACAACACTGATTCAGACTATCCAAAAATTTCAAGTGCTCCAGCTGTCATAGAAAGAAACTGGGACCAGCTGAATGTCAGGATGCAAGTAGTTACTATTATATTACTACTTCTTCTTTGTAATGCATCTGACTGTAGGAGGACAAGGAATAGGAGTTTGAGAAACAATGAAAGGGAAAACATCTTAAGGAGAGCATCTAGCACTGTTAAGCGCAATGCCCAAGGCCTAACATGTGATATTTACACTTATCTTCATGAGAAATACTTAGACTGTCAGGAAAGAAAATTGGTTTTTGTGGCACCTGATTGGCCAGAGGATATAAAACACATGCTGCTAGCAAGAAACAGAATTCGTAAATTAAAGAATAATATGTTTTCTAAGTATAAAGTACTGAAAAGTCTGGATTTACAACAGAATGACATATCAAAAATTGAGAGTGAGGCTTTTTATGGTTTGGATAAACTTACCACGCTCTTGCTTCAGCATAACCAAATTAAGACTTTATCTGAGGAGATTTTTATTTATACACCCAGTCTAAACTACCTTCGTCTCTATGACAATCCCTGGCATTGCAGCTGTGAACTAGAAACTCTTGTTACAATGCTACAGGTTCCAACAAACAGGAATTTGGGAAATTATGCCAAATGTGTGCACCCAGTAGAACTGAAAAATCAGAAGTTAAAGCAGGTAAAAGCTGATCAGCTATGTAGTGAAGAGGACAGGCAGGATCCCAAAAACATAAAACGGGAGAAGCCTGAACCTGCCAAACCAGAATTGGATTCCTCTTTGTGTCACATGTATGTGTTTCCTGTGACAACTCTGAACTGCAGAAGAAAAGGTTTGTATCTGTCATTATAACTGAATGAATGATTTTAATATTCTATTTATTTTATCCTTCCTACATTTATTTGCACATTATTTATTGCAAATGAACTTAGTATAGTACTCGCTTGGCTTAAACTGAAATTGTTAATTGCTTTTCTCTTGTAACTATCAGCAATAAGTAAGAATTCTTCCTGCATTTTAACTCTGCTCTGCATCCCAAATTCCACAGATATTCCTTAGTGCTGTAATGTATCTAACAGAAATCAACAGGAATAAAACTAAGCATATTATTAAGTTAATAGTCTGATTGTACAACTATAAACATACTAATCAGTCAGATTACAGCTCTGCTGAAACTCTTGAACTGATACAGACAAGCACAGAGTGTCTTTTCTTCCTTCCATTGTACAAACACAAAGATAGCAATAACTTTGAGAGAAGTGAGCTGAGAAGCAGGACTGGAGCAGCCAGCTGTGTTTTCAATGCCCAGAGGAACCTGATTGCAAAGGAAAGGCTTTGCATCCTTACATTTGCTGCACAAGATTTCTTCTACTAAGGGAAAAAACTGTATGTTTTTGTTCATAAATACCTCCTCTGTGTTCTTCCTCCCAGCACCCAGCAAACAATTCAAAGTTGAAGGGACTTCAAGAAATGTTTTTCAGACACTTGGATCCATTCCATCTCTAAATCTTTCTCAGGCCCCTAAGAGCCACGGTTAAGCCTTAAGGGTAAACCAGATGGAGTATATATCAACATGAAAATGCACATTTATTTGTCCTCTATACTTCCCATATTTTATCCCATGACAAAACAAAGCAAACAAACAAAAAATAAAAAACAATTCAGAGGAGAATAATTCTTTAACATAACAATTCTGAAAGAAGAACCATTGCTTGAAGCAGCCAACATTGTGAGACCTTTTCCCCAATTTTAGCAGAGCTCAGCCTGCATGTTTTATTCAGCTAAACTTCTATCTGCTTTAAGAGTAATTTTATTCAGCTGAACTTCTATTTGCTTTAAGAATGACTTTATGTAAAAACCTCAGTATGCCCCTACTCTTGCACCTTTATGCCAGAGAAAAGCTCAGAATTCCGTATAAGGAGATAATATCTATCAAGGATTAATGATTTCGGTGTTTGATTACATGGTTTATCTACTATGTATGTCATAAAAATGGTCTGTGTTCTTTACTTTTTCTTCACCCTGTAAATTATTTTCTTGTGTGTCTGGCTCAATTTTCCCTTTCTTTTACCATGAAGCTACTACATCTTTTAATTAATGATTTATGCTGCTTTTATTATTTTTTAATATTCACCTATCTTATCTTTCCTTGTAGATAAGATCTTAATTATTAGATTATAGATTAGTATCTTAATTATCCTTCATAGAATCTTAGTTATATCACTCTTACTATTCAGTAAACTGTTATTGAACAAAGCCCAGGCATAAATTATAATCCTATTATAAGCAAAGACTGACTTTACACTCTCCCCTCTTAGTGGTATCAAAGAGATGAGCTGAATACACAAATATACCTAAAAACATCTGGGGAAAAAAATTTTACTTTTTTCTCTAAGTTCATAGAAACATTCAGTGTGATTTGATCTTCATGGGAGTTTCAAAGAGGTTTATGGTATTTGAAAGCATGGTTTATTGTCTTTAATATTAATAATGGAGTAATAAAGTTATTTCAACCTCTACATGAGAATACTAGGGGGTACAGGGACTCCCTCTTTCAGGTCAAGAACTAATTATGTCAATCCAGAACTTCCTGCATGCCTTTCATGGACACACTGAGTATGTTTCAATGCTTTTTTGGAAGTACTAGATCTACTGTGCATATGTTTGACAGCTGGATGCAGATATCCCATGGATATTTGGTATTTCTGAACATATGGCAGTCTTTGATGAAAGCATTGTACTTACCGTCTTCGTATATTAATATTGTACAGCAGATGCACAATTTCACTGGAATTTTCATCAGAAATAGGAGTGTAATGCACATGAAATCCAGGGAAAACACAAAAACATCTCTGTGTGCACAAGAATTCAGAATAGAAAAAAAAGTGCATCAGTTTAACAAACCAGTAAGATGACATGAAAAGCTGCAATCCATTATTCCTTTACAATGGAAGGAATGGAATGACAAGCACTTGCTCTACCACTACTAAGTATGTCTAAAGAGGTAGGACAACAGGTCAGGAGCTTTCAATTAATGCCAGAAACCTCATGAAAGAAACATCTTAAAAATATATTTATCCATGTGTATGTTCCATTTTTTAAAAAATAATTTGCTTATATCTCATCAGACCAGTGATATGCCAGACCTTGTGGGACTCCAGAATGAAATACTCTATGTCCTTGATTCTGTTTTACAAAAAAAAAAAAAACAAACAAAACCCACCCTAAAAAAGGCAAAAAAAGTAAGGAAGCAAAAGCAGTTTGTTTGCATTTCTACAAAGAACTTGTATTTTCAAGGACAGTTGAAAAAAGAGTCTGCTTTCTAGTACTTCCAAACTCTTCAAGTCTCTAAATTTAAGCATCATTTGTTTTCATTTGGTGATAAATAGGCCCTGAAACTTTGACATCTGCAGAAGCAGGAAGCAATCCAACCACAGCAGGCTGGAATAGTTATAATATTTCAGTATTTATAATACCAAAGCTCTGCTCATAATCAGATATAAGGCAGGAAGACTCTGGTATGTTGCTGTAGTCTCAAAAATACCTGATTCATTAGATATCTTCAGAACTTCAGAAGTACAGTGACCACAAAGAGCCCAGCACAGATCCAGAAACTACTTGCTTTCATTCAAAGATGGTCAAACAAGAGACACTGCTCATTGTCTTGTTATGACAGTGCAGGATTAGAACACAGCAAATATAATAATCCTGGAGATTAGGTTTGTTAACATTACCCTGAGAGGGTTCAAACCACAGTCTGCCCTTCTCAAGCATGGGCCCTTACTACTGGAGCATGGCCCTTACTACTACTGCTTTTCCTGGAGTTCTTTTGCAAGGAACACTGTAAGGATACAGACACCAATGACTGAGAGGTCCTTGGCTACTTTGGAACTGCCAGTGATAGAAGTAGGAGAGAGAAGCAGACAAAATGCCACTCTGCTGCCTGGGTGGTTTTTTATATACTTACTCTGGTTTCTTTATTTTAAGCAATCAAGCCCTTCACACATATTTTTTTATATTAGTATAAAATATAAATGTATAGTAATATATTAGTATAAAATAGGGTACTACTTACCCTATTCCTATGTGAATGGTCTAGTTCTACTAAAATAAAATATAAACCACAGAGGTTTTACTATATGCACTAATGAAGAGAACAATTTTCACATGAAATGTAAAGGTACAAGTAAAGAAAGAATGAAATTCAGAAGTTGAAAAAACATAGTGGCACTAGTAGAGGGGATAAAAGGGAAAGAAAGCAAGAAAAATGTTAGACTGACAATACTCTGTCTGGCATGCAACTGTAATACCTAAGCAGTAAGAATAATCTAAAGCTGATACACGTTGTGTCTTTTCCATTTTTTAAGATTTAAAGAAAGTTCCAGGCAACATACCTCCAGATATAGCTAAACTTGATTTGTCCAACAACAAAATTAGACAGCTACGAGCCAAGGAGTTTGAAGATGTCAGTGAACTGAAGATATTAAATCTAAACAGTAATGGAATAGCATACATTGATCCTGGTAAGAATAATTTTAAATACTCATTAAAAATTATTTCTCTTTTATTGAATACTGTCTCAGATATAAACTGGGTGGGAGGGGGAAGGATTTAAAAATCTAGAAGTTGGTGCAAATTTTACCTTTTGTACATTTCAATTTATAGAGTAAAGGTTTGCACTGAAATATATTCATCATGAAAATCAATAGAGAAAGACACATTTCAATTGCCCTTTCTTAATAGTAAAATAACCAAGTGCAAGAGGTAATTCTGCAACCTGAAGGCTAACAGTTTTCCAAAATGCTAAGTAGTTCAATGATTTTTAAAATATCTTAGCCACATTTCAGAAAACATTACATATAAGGAGGCTACTTTTAAATTATATTGAAACCTGACAAACCTGAAGGATTTAAACACTTTTTTGGTTAAAAATCACTACATAGAATTGCTTTTAAGTTATACTTTATTAGGACTCAAGTGTCGTTATTGGCAATTTGCTTATAGCCTATGTTCATTTGGATTTAGTTACACAAGCAGAGATAAACTGGGTGAAAGAAAGAGAGAGAAAATGCATCATGCAAAAAAGGCCTTATCTAGTACTATCCTGGCAATTAAACAACATCAGAAAATGTTACTATCAGTAAAATAGTACTTGGGAGGTTTAACATTATACAGTTGACTTATTTAAATTAAGACTTCTGCTATTAAATGAAACAATGTCCTTGCAAAAAGTATGAACTGCTCTCTGAAATGTAACTCACAAGCATAATTATGAAACTCCATGTTTACTCCATTCCAAATCTTAAAATGTTAATTTGAATGTCCTATTCATTTACACAAATACCTATATACACAAAAAAACCTCTGGCCCTGCACATTGTCTGATAATAAGTTTCCATATTCCTACTTCTGTATCATGACAATAACAGTAGGAATCAATGAGCAAATCAGGCATTCATCCACCTCCACTGTCTCCATTCTACACTCATGAAGTGTTTTATAGCTTTGGCAGCAGTGCAACTCCCCTAATATTTCACTTCTGAAGGCATGTGCCATATTTTAAAATTCAATGTTTGAGAAATCCTTTTATAGCCTCTAGCCAAAATAAAACCAAAAAACCCAGTAGCTGAAAGATTATAAAAATGTTTTTTCTCTTCTAGATATGAATGTTTTTCCTGTCACAGATATGAATATTTTTTCCTAAGTTAACTTTATAAGGTACCAATAACTATTTTTCTATTGATTAGCTGCTTTTTCAGGCCTCAATAACTTAGAAGAGCTGGATCTATCAAACAACAGCTTGCAGAATTTTGAATATGGAGTACTGGAAGATCTTTACTTTCTGAAAATACTGTGGCTGAGAGAGAATCCTTGGAGATGTGATTACAACATACATTATCTTTTCTACTGGCTGAAGCATCATTACAACGTTCACTACAATGGCCTAGAATGCAAAATGCCTGAGGAATACAAAGGATGGTCTGTTGGAAAATATGTTCGAAGTTATTATGAGGAATGCCCAAAAGACAAGCTTCCTGTTTATCCAGAAACTTTTGATCTGGACAAAGATGATGAGGAATGGGAACGACACAAGGAGCAAACAGTTCAGACAGTAAAGAAGCATGGTGTAATTGTCACCGTGATAGGCTAAGAAGGGAACCCTTTCCCTTAGTAGGTTTAAATATCTGATACTTTGAGAAAGAAAAACATGCTGTTTACATTTGTTCTAATTATTCTGTTGGTTTGTAGGACTCTCTGCCTACAAAGATGTCTGTATATTGCCACTAATAACTACAGAATGACATTAGTTTGACAGCATCTTTCACCTAGTAATTGTTTTTGACAATTTGTTCTGGACACTCTTGTGAAATACTTTGGCAAATATTTGGAAGTATACAGTAAAAATCGATAGACACAAGTGTACATAATAAGGTGGGGAGAAGCTGTCTTATGTATAAACACAGTTTATGTGTTCACACAGAAATAACTGCAGGATTGTGACCAAGACCCATTTTCCTTGAATGTATTGACAGTTCTTTGTATCTATCAGTTTCCTGAAATATTCCCAGAAAACGTTTCTAAGATTTTTATGTCGACTTCCGGTTGTTTTATTGTAGACCAAAAAACCAGACTTAAGACTAACCTTAAATACAATTCTAGAAAAAGAGGAACAGCAGTTGTTATACTAATTAGGTTTCAAACACAGAAGGTGGGTTTTGCTTGCTGATTTACCAGTGTTCCTCCTCAGTCTTGAATGAATAACTGAGCCTCTGCCTCTTCCATACCTGAGGTGCCCTGAAACAATAAGTAGCCAAGACATGGTTGGTTCCCAAGATCCAATTCCACATTGCTCATAATTGCCTTGTTTGGTTTTTGGGGCAAGCAGAGCTGAAATCTTTCTAGGAAGAATTGTAGGTTGTTGTTGTATCAGTTTGACACAGATTACATGCCATCACTTCTAGGTGATGAAGATCATGTGAAGGATGCTGTGGTCTGCATCCAGCACATCAGTGCCCACCCAAACTGAAGGTAAGTATGCTTTTGAAAGCTCAGAAGTGTGGGACATTCTCTGAGTTCACTCTTTTCTCAGCTAATTTGTAAAATGTACAGCACCTCCTTGTCAAACAACTATCTATGTGAATACGCATTGATTAAAACCTGTGATCATTCTAACACTACAGTAACAGGGCAGTACAAATGCCTCAGCTAAATAGATGAGATCTCTAAAGAGAGAAATCTTTGCTGCATAATATACTTAGACACTAAGAAATGCGTACGGGCAGAGTAGAAATTCAGGGCCAAAACTTTAAATTTCTCTTGACTATCATGGAAGAAGTTCTGGGAGTCTCCATATAGAAACTTTCCTCCTTTAAAGATCTGGAGACAATTATGGTGTTTTTGCATTCCTCTGGTGCTTTAACCACGAGTCCCAAAGGTGGCTCATTTTGTTCTACAAGACAAAGCATTCAGTGCTTTAGAGCTAACATGAAAGAAACGAACAACATAAAAGAAAAAAATCAGGAGATGTTAAGGGTGGTAGGAATGCCAAAAAATCTGAAAGCAAACACATTCCATTATTATTTGCATTCCATTATGTCCTCCATTATACAGATATGAATATATGTAATGGTGCTTTGCTGACAAACTGGGTAGTGTAGCCATTTCTTCCACAATATCCTTAAAAAACTTCATAGCAAAAATACAACAGTATCTGACTCATCCCTGTTCCTGGAAATATCTTAAGCATTATCTTCACCGTTAAAGGTTAATCCTGATAAGACAGAACAGAGAGGAAAATCCTATTTGCCAGTAACATTCACTAAATAGGGCATATTCTGGAAACTTAAAAGTGCTGAAAGTAAAAAGAAAAAAGTTGCCACAAATAGTAGCAAATATTAAGTAATGTTCTCCTCCCCCTCTCAAACTCTGGAGAATTATCTCAATACAGAACCACTGGGTATGATTGAAAAGGACAGGCAATAAAACCGCAGCAGAACATCTGTTATTGGCAGCATAGCCAATGGTGAAAATGTGAGTAGGAAAATATGCATTTATAGACCATGTTATGTTAATTTCTGCAAAGAGTCAGTGCTGGGAAAAAACACTAGCTTAAGGCAGGCTATGTCTGGGTAGAAAAGACAATCCTGGAGAATAATTTAAGAAAAAAGAAAAATATAAGACAAAATCTGTGTGAGCAGTCTCTGATCTCTCAGGTCAGCAAAAAGTACCAGTTGAAAGAGCAGTGGGATAAGACTGAGGACCACATGCAGTGGCCTAATTGCTCTTGTTCAAAGGCCCTGGGGATTCCCAAAGAGACACCCTCACTGAGGATGTGGCACAATAGACAACAATTATTGCAGTAATTGCAACTACAAATAATGTAAGAACACAACAATAGAAACAGGAGGTTGAGGCAAGGATAATATAGGCTAGCATGACCTCCTGACAGTGACTCAAATTCTTTGAGAAAAGACTCTAAGAACAGAAAAAGCATACAGGAGTTATAAAGGTAGTGCAGAAGGAGGCAGCACAAGAAAAAAGATAATAATATATCTGAAAAACATACATATGGGGGAAATGACCAACCATTGATAAAAACTTCAGCATTACAGGTTTAATTGCTATTTCTCTGAGCTTCTCAAAAATGCACTATAAAGTACAACCTCCATCAAACACCACAGCCACAAAGCACAATTTAATCTTGACATCTCTATGTTTCTGTACTGTTTAATCAAAAAGGTCCCAGAAGAGCTTCCATGTCTAAAAGAAAATCATGGGCCTCTTCCTTTATAAGCTCTTTAGGGCTCTTCTTTCAATAACTTCTCTCTTGATTTCCCTTCTTTCTCAGTTCATAGCCAGGAAATAATTGCATGATACAATTGCATGAAGACAATTGCCTTGTCTTCCTGACATGCAGTGCATGTCCTAGGAGTGCTGCCTTAAGGGATCAACTACAGTGCTCTACTGAGGCAGTGCCCCTTTCTCTACACAGCAACATAAAACACAGAAGAGATCATTTTGTGCCATGTTTTCCATGACAGAATACAGGAAAAATAGATATGTCTGTCAAAACTGGAAATAAAACTCTTCAAAAGCTTCTGAGGAAATTTTAGCTCCTGCACTATGAATACTAATGGCACCATTTAAAGGCAGTTCCCAGTCACACATGGAAGACAAATGATTCTCCACGATCTCTGAGTAGGTGGAGGAATACCACAAACAGCTGAGCCATAACCCATGCATCTCATGCACTCATATTCTCTGGCACAGTAACACACTGATTTGCCAAAGACAGTCTGAGCTGGAATCATATTGACATTCACATGCAGATATTAGACAAAGACTTCTATTTTATGAATGCACCGCAGGCCAAAGTAAAGAGTACACAAAGCCAATTTTTTTAAATTGCAGATAATTAATTTATCAAGAAATTGCCACAAACATGTTTAGTCAGACAAACAGACCTAACCCACAGTAAAAATAATTGCTTTTTTAACATTAACAATAAAGTCATGTTGCCAAAATCTGTGTAATCTTGGATTTATTTGGAAAGATGAGGTCAGAGCTGTAGCTGGGATAATTTTGAATGGAAAGGTACCCCATAATTGAACAGACAGCTCAACTCAGTTTGTTAGGTGAAAAAATGTCAAAGGAAAAGAATCTCAATATGATTTTTAATCTTTAAAAGAAAATAGATAGTTTTGCAGCAACATTAAACCATCCACAAGAACTTAAAAAGAATGGCACAAGTAGGCAATGCAATAAATATAGCTAGCCAGTGAGTTTCAACATAAAAACATATGTAGTTAATCTAAATATCAATAGCATACTGATTAAAATGCATTTCATGCTTAAAAAAAGCTATTGTGTATCTTCAAAGAGAGAAGAAACAGCTTTAAAATCAAAGTTTTCTAAAAGCCCCTGTAGATTGTTATATATGATTCATCACACAGTTCAAAATAGCACTCAGTAGATGTAAATAGACAAAATGTTTGATTTTGAGCCTACAGAAAACATTAATTATCTACAAAAATGGAAAATGCAAGCTTTGTAGAGACAAGAATTGAATTTAGCAAGATAAATGAAAATGGATGGCAATCAACATACTGACACTCCAACAGATATAATCAACACTAGATATGAATCAGTTAAATAATGGGCCAGTGAAGGCCATTTGTATACAAAATGTAATTCTATCACAACTGTTCTTTGCTTTTTTCTTAGCTCTAGATGCAAGAAACTTCCAATGATTTTAGTTTTCTACCCAAATACATAAGGAAAACAATCATAGAAGGATTTAATGTTTTTAAGTACAACACCTATAAAGGAGGTGATGTGGCTTGTGCATGGTTTATTTTGCCTTGCTTTCTTTATTAGCTCCCAAAATTCATTATACTGGATTAAATTCTGTCACTAACAATTGCACACAATTTGCATGCTGGTATCATTTTATCCTGTGACATAAAAGCCAAAATTATGACCAAAATACTTTTTAGTCTTAGCCAGTTTTTCTTTTTCATCACCGATCTAGAGACAAAATCGTTCTCACCCATAACTACAGTCATTTTCTAAAGCAAAAGAAATCACTCAACTTGCTATAGGCTGCAGCAACAATTTCAATAATTTAAATAATAAATGCATTCTAGTCTCAAAACATAAAAACCCCTTTTTTATTTTGAAAATAAAAACATTTTCCTTTTCTTTTTGTGCATTTGAATTCAGTTAAAGTGTAGGCTAGAAAAGAGTCAATCAGTAACATTCTCCTGCTTCAGAAATACTGTGCCAGGAATCAAAAATGTTTGGGCTGTTGCCTAGTTTTTCTTCTCATGAAAACACTTCCAAGATGTTTTCCGACTCTTCGTGATAAGATAGATGAGTAACAGCTGGGATGCAGGTATTCCATGTTCCTACTTTCACACTAGGACTAAACCTCTCACACTGATCACAAAGGCTTTTAGTTTTCCTGCTCACTTCTCTGCTAAGTGGAGCATACAACCATATTGAGAAAAATATTACTGACCTGAAACTATTGCAAATGCTGTCACAAAGGGAATTAACCTCCAAACCCTCGGTCACATGTACTCACATGCACAGAATCAGGAAGAACTAAGATGCTTTTTTACATCTAGAAGAACTTCGATTTGGCAATAGAATCAAGTACTGATTATTTGTGAACACCACATTGATCTAGGATCATGGTTAGTTTTTGTTTGGTTGTTTTTTTTAGCTTGTTTGTTGTTGTTGTTGTTTTTTGGTTTGGGTTCTTTTTGTCAGTAAGCCTCTTGTTGGAGGTCAGTAACTAAGAGCATAGCCCAGGGGTCAGTACTGGGGCGAGTCCTATTAAATATCTTCATTAATGACCTGGACAAGGAGACAGAGTGTACTCTCAGCAATGCTGCAGATGACACCAAAATGGGAGCAGTGTCTGATAGACCAGAGGGTCATGCTGCCATTGAGACACCTTGACAGGATGGAGAAAGGGGCTGACAGGAACCCCATGAAGTTCAGGAAATGCAAAATCTGGCATCTGGGAAGGGATAACTCAAGGCACCAGAACACTTTGGGGTCAGCCCAGCTTGAAATCAGGCTGTCAGAACAGGACCTGGATGTCCTGCTAAACACCAGGTCAAACCTGTGATGTGCCCTTGCCAAAAGAAAATGGATGGTATCCTGGGCTGCATTAGGAGTGCTGCCAAGAGATCCTGAGAGGTGATTTTTCCCTTCAGCACAAGTGAGGCCCTACCTGGAGTACTGTGTCCAGTTCTGGGCTTCCCTGTACTGAGACATGGACACACTGGAGAGAGTCCAACAATGGGCAAACAGATGGCTAAGGAATTGGAGCATATTCCCTGTTAGTAAGGCTGAGACCTGTGACTGTTCATTTGGAGAAGGCCCAGGGGGCTCCTAGCAAGATAGTATTTACTGATACCTTAAAGCTAGGCCAATGAAAAGAACAGCAACCTCAAAGATTCAAACATAACACACATGGATGTCACTTCTGCATAATATTTTCTATATGTTTACATGCTAAAATGTCACATATCCACAACCATTTGCAGTACTGAATTACACTATCACATGCTGAAATATCTGATATGCAACACTTAAAATCTGCAATTCTAAGTATTGCTCTGTATAATGCAGAAGAAACCAGAAAGGAACACAGTTAATAGCATCCTTCATCATCAGCTTTTATATGAGCAAAACTTCACGCTTGTAATGTAATTACTTTTATAACTGCACAGTAATACACTAATGGCAGCAGTTTAATTGGCTGATAACAAAAATAAAAAAACCTAATTTTCTAATTTTATCCCATATCCTGTCACTGAAGATAATTTTTTCTTAAACATTTCCAAAGTTTGCATTTAAGATATGTAAATTAATAGTAAGATATCAGCATGAAAACACAGCAAAGGTGCCACTGTGGTTTATAGAAGGGTATTTCCATATTAGCTACACAAGTT
>NW_005054354.1:3534044-3543134 GCF_000277835.1 Geospiza fortis | reverse complement strand
ATAATGTGTCTTTTCCCACCAGCGTTTAATTGCTTTGGTAATACAATTCAGGTAATTTGCCTGCTCCTCAAAGTATGTTCAATAAGCTGTCTCTCTGCTTCTTCCAGGTTTTCTGGCTTTGTGCTCTTATAATAGAATTTTTGGAATTTGCTATAGCCACGCTCATTTTAAACATTTTTAGCTGATTCAGAATGCAGTTGGGGTTTACAAAGATTTTTAATGTATAGAAATGTGTAGGCCTTTTTGATAGCAAATTCTTCTTGTGCATCTTTTCAAAGACCTGCATCCATGATAAATATAATTGGATCCACCATGGGCTTCTGTAACCAATAGTCTGTTTAATTTGGACATGTGGATGACTTCCTTAACTTCAAAACTCCGTCTAATTTAAAACTCAGTATCAAGACCACAGCAGCCACCTTTAAAACACAGCAATCATTTTCTGTCAATAACTCAACATCAGGGTACTGTGGTACCACTGACCTTTTAAACTGTAATTTACAAAGCAAATGGTTTCCAGCTGACCCTGAGGACAGAACTTGTCCAGTCATAAGTAAAAATTCACAAATTATTTTGGCACAGGAGCAGAACAGAAAGCTGCAATAAATGACAGTGTGCTAATAATTATATTTACTAAATAGCCTGTAATTTTGAAATGATCCATCACCAAACATCATCTACAGTGCCAGAGACAAAAAAAGCCACTAATCATAAGTTTCAGAACTTTGAAAAGTCCAGGCATGTTTTATTTTCCACAGTCTGTGAATGCTCAGAGCAAAGACATATTTGGCCTGGAGGAGACAACACCCAATAATGATCTCCTGTTGAAGGAGACTGTATCAACATTCTGGGTCCACAAAAAAGAGAACATGAGGATTCACAGAGGGACAAAGGAAAAGAGCTTTGCCTTTCTGCAGCAAGTGGTCAGGGACTCAGCCAGAGCAAACCTCTGCTCTGTCTTCTAAAGAAAGGACCTCTTTCTGCATTTCCCATACTGAATAAAATAATGACAGCTCAAGAAAAAGAAACCACACAAGTAACAACCACACAGATTTGCAATTCTCTCTGGATCAAGGGAGATGCAATCTTTTAAATAAAAAAATGGAAGCATTTCGGCAGGCTTCTTGTTTTTCTGTAATAATTTTTGTTCCCTCTACACTTTACACATAAATAAAGCCATTATTTTGTAGCTTGTCCCAAAGTTCCACAGCCCTAGCTCTCAGCACCCATCCCAGGACATGAAGAATTGTATCAGAAATGTGTGTTTAGGTGACTTAGTTGATCCATTGTCTACAAAAGTGTACACAATATAAATGTACACAATTTAAAAATGACTCACTCATATGCATTCTAACCTAATCATGGAAGTCAAACCAATCAGTGCAACTGTTATTAAGAATGGACAGAATTTGAAACTATTATTTCCTGAGAATGCCCTGATACATTCCAGAAACAGGACGTCTTTAGCCAGCCCAATCTAGTCAGACTAAAATTTTAAGTATTTTAAGATACCAATTTGTCTTCTGACTTTCTTAATTTGATTTTCATTCCATCCTCACCTCTCATCATGCATTCCATCTAATCAAAGCTAAGGCTCCAAGTCTGTGATCCCTCCTGTTTTAACCTTATCACTGCACTCTTCACCTCCCAGAAAAGCATCCCAACTCTTTCCACCCCATACTTCTGCCATACACCCCCAACACTTCCCTAACACCTCCCAACCAGTATCACTGCTCAGTCTTGGGAGAAAAGTACCAGCACCATCTGTCCTAGCACAGAACACGAGGACCTGCCTCTCCAGGCACTCACAGAATCAAGTTGTCACAGCCCAACCTGTGGATGGCATCCTGCAAAAAGACAGCAAGATAAATTGTTGGACCAAGGACATTTAATTTACACAGTATAACTTTAGATTGTATATTATTTATTTTTTGTCCTATGCAGACCAGCTACCTAGACTTACATGTCTTTTTTTCCTTGTCGGTCTGCACCCTTATGTTCCATTTCTGTATAATAACTTTTAATATTTAGATATTATAATGGACCTATTGTAGAGCCATCTTCCATTGGCTTTTTTCTCATTCCTTTCCAGCAAATTATATTTTATCCATCTTCTGAACTGTAAAACAGAATGAGTAACTTATTACAGTTTCTGAACTGAAGTAAAACCCACAACACTCCGCAATGTGCTGTAAAATTCAAAGCAGTCAAGCTCAACAATATAAACTTCTGAATAGAACTGATGTTTATTATTTATAATTAAAATAAAATACACATTGATGATATTTTTCAGTAGCAATTCATCCACTCATTTTAATAAAATTTCTACTTGTTTGTAATTTTCTGAAGTATTGAGCAATAAAAATTTGCTTGCTTCCACTGCCATAAAGTCCTGTTACTGTCACCTGTACTTCACTAAAGTACAGATCTGTATTTATGGGAGGATATTTGAGTGTTAATAGAAAATAATTTAAAAGTGCTAGATACATGCATTTACTTAGATGCTATTCATATTTCCTTGGCAATACAAAAAACCCCAGTGTAACAGAATGCAAATTCAATTTATATCTTACCAATTTTGACCTTTGGTAGAAGTCCCATTTTCCTTCCAGGCTAAGCAATAAGAAATAATTAGATTCAGAACAAAAATGTATTTCAAATGAGTCATATATCACTGATATATTAAAATGCAGTATCTCTCTGTGTCTGACTTGCTGAATGAATAAGACTTTCCATGGCTACATTCATTTGCCAAAACCTCCCTCGTATCATATTAGAAAAAACCTCAACATATTCCTGGGAGAGATTATAAATGGAACATGTTCTGTTCCAGTCCAATGTATGTGATAATTAACAAAACCCTAGGCTGAGACAATCTTAGAAAGGCTTCATTAAAGGAAAAATGAATAATCTTCCATGTCCCTATTGTAAAAGACAAAGAGATTAAAAAAAAAACAGGTGGTGGGTTTAGGGTTTTGGTTTTTTGGGTTTTTTTGCAAGAAGGGCTACTGTATTAGGAAAATATTTGAAGTAGAAAGGATTATAAAGTACTGGAATATACTGCCTGCTGAAATTGGTGTGTCTCCAACACCTGTGATATTTAAAATGACTAAAAACACCCTGGACAAATCTGCACCAAGGTTAACCACAGCACAGCTTGAAAACATTCACCTCCCTGCCAATTCTGTGGTTCTTAGTAAGGATTTACACCAGTGTTCCTAGCAGAGTTGTACCTCCTATATAATAAGCACTGTATGCTTTTCAAAACAAAATAACCCACCTTGCCTAATTCTAAATAGAGGATCATCACATTTTGTGCACATAACAAAGAAATCAGTAGATGTGTTTATTTATTGTGATTATAGTATTTTAAAACATATCTAGGTATTATCCCCATTTTTCAAAGGAAAATTTGGATTACATAAAGTGTGATCTTCCTAATCCCAAGCACAAAAACCAAAGAAAGAGCATAAGAGAACACAGATTGTTTACTTTCAGACCTAAATGGAAATTGTCCTTTATTTCTGGGTGTACCACCATATTTCTCACAAATAGAGCTGATTAAAGTACAGAAGTGTCAGCTTTGGAACAGGAGTAAAGTCAGAACTGAGGAGTTTTAACACAGAATAACATCAGAGGAAATTAATGCCAAATTTAAGTTTGTAATTTCACTTTATGTTGTTGTGTTAAAATGAAAATTCTTTCTTCATACAAAGGAGCAACATAAATACTTTGGCAAAAAATTTTTGCTACAATATTACTGAAGTATGTGAAAAATACATATAATTACCCAAAATAAAGCTTCATTAAGTTTCTGCTGTAAAAGTCACACAATTCTTTAGTCATCTAAAAAATAATTTATGGCAGTACACAAAGTAGTGCTGTTTTATAAATGTTTTGAGTCACACAAAAAAATTAAATCTTGTCTTTTCTATGTTGATTTTTGCAAATTAAAGGATCTAATTTGAGGTGATGAACATTCAAGTATAATTTTCTGTGTATAGTTAGAAGTACTTCACTACCAAATGCCACTACTGAGAAGTTAAAGAAAAAGTTAAATTAGCATACAAACCAGAACTCATTTCTGTCCTTGTAGGAAAGCTCAATAACTGAAATTCAGGCTTTCATCCCTCATGTCCACTCTTTTATTAATCAGTTGTATTCAGCTATTTAGCATACTAAATATTTGAGTTACTCTGCTAAAATTGTTTCATGACCCATTGTTATGTCAGCCATTTACCACATGATTCTAACTGGTATTTTAATAAACCTGTCTGAATTTCTACAAAACCAAAACTGTGTAAGTCTATGGGCTAAAAATACCACTGTAAAAGAAGATATGATCGTTTGAAAGTACAAAAAGCAATGGGCCTCAGAAAATACTGGGGTTTATCTCATGTATTGCTCTTACTCCTAAGAAAATCTATGAGAGGATTTGACTGCAACAAGTTTGTATTTGTATATGTGTACTGTAAAAATCAAGCATTCCACTTTTGGACTGATCTGAATTCTAACTGAACAGTCAGCAAAAGAGGAAACAGCTGAACTGTAGTTGCTGTGAACTCAGGACAGATGTACTGACAGAAGACAAAACTGAGTACAGTTATACAGAGATAATCAAGAGAAAAATCCAGTCACACTGCATGCCAACTTACTGACTCAATTGTTTAGTGAGTGGATCCAGAGATTAAGGATTTATTACTCACATCTCATTGAAAACTTCAATCAGAAAATTGCAGAGAATATTAAAGCAAGAAATATCACATTATTTTCTAAGATTCCAATATAAACAAAACCAAATTCTTTTTTTTTTTAATCTCATGCTGTGCTGTCTTCATTTCACAGGGTGAAAGAACACACAGAGAACAGAAAAAATGGAAATACCTCACTTAATGTTGCAGTGCTTGAAAGACACATCCCGGGTTCATACAAGTAAATGTGCTGTGGACAGCAATGAAGGTAAAACACTTATCACCTCAGTTTTGATTACCACAAAAGTAAGGGTTTAATATATCAACTAATCAAAGAGGAGCTTAAAGTGAAGGCTATATTCAATAAATATTTTATAGACAAAAAAACCACAAACAAATAAAAACCCCAAACACCCCCAAACCCATGGATATAAAAATAAAATATATTCTATATTTTTGGAGATATTGTCTTACTGTTTTTGCAATATCATATGGTATCAATATTTGCAAAAAGCAGTATTATCATTTAAGTCTGCATAGATGCTGTACCATTAGCATATTTTAGAAGTCCAAGTGCAATATTATAAATCACATAGCACACACACACACACACACACACACACACACACACACAGAGAATAATTCAGTATGTATCATAAGAAAGTATCTTATGTATCATAAGAAAGTATCTAATCCCTTTGCCTTTATTTCTCTGAGCTTTTCTTCTAAAAATATAAGTGGGTCTTCTGGATGAACAATAAATACACCACAGAGCAGCACCTGCAAAAAGAAACTGCAAATTAATTCCTTGTATTTACAGCAAAGTACCATCTAGTTACGAAGCTGTTAAAATAAACAACAGTTTACCAGAATCTTTTAAAGTAATGCAAAATAGAGGCATTTCTTTTTATCATTTCCCTTTCTTTCCATTTTTAAAGGTAATATTGCATGTATCAGCATAATTCCATTGGTAGACTTCTAAGTACTGAGTTTAGGATAGTAAAATAAGTGGCATTTCAGTAGCAATTCCTACAAAGAATTTCCTTGCTTTTAATATGCATTTAAAAAAAAGAATGTATATAAGATTGGATAATTTTATTTACTTAATAAGAAATGGAATCTAAAGCAAGTTTAATACTATGAGGTAAAGAATATATTGAATGGGCAAAAATTGATTCTGTAACTAACACTGAAAACAAAATGCAGCTAAAAATATTTGCTTTTCAGGATTGTTTTATTGGACAATTTTACATTATCTTTTAGTAACAATGCACAATAACCAATGAACCATTTTTTCTCATTTGTCCTTTAGCTATCTTTAGCTATCAGCTAAAGGACATGGATCATTTACTTTTGGACTTTCAGCTCACATACAGCAAGAACATTCAAAGTATATTAATGTATATGGGCAAATTGCAGTTAATTAAGTGAATATTTATTGGAAATCATAAACAAAAAGTTCTTGTGCTTGGTAAAAGTGTCAAAACATGGCATGCAATATTACTTTCCTTTCAAGATATAGCCTCTTGCTGTCATTAAATTAATGGAGAGCCTGTGCTTGAATTCTTTTCAGGAAGCATGGTGGGAGGACAAAGAAAAAGAGGAAGTCTCTAAATCAAACCCATGCTGTGGACAGAGGAAAAGCCACGCATGGCACAGAGGCAAAAAAGACAAGTTGCCTGTCAAGCTGCCCCATGCCCTGCAGAGGCAGAGAGCAGGGCAGGCAGGTAGAGGGAACAGCCTGACAGGCCATCCATGCTCTAATCAGCCCATGTGTAGCGACTTAATCAGACAATAATGTAAATTGGAAGGGATCTCTGAAGGTAGTTGAACAGAAACTGTTGGGATGCCCCACTATTGGAAGTGTTCAGAGTCAGGTGGACGGTACTTTGAGCAAGCTGATCAAGTGAAAGAAAGGTGTCCCTGCTCATGGCAGGGTGGTTGCACTAAATGTTCTTTGAAGGTTCCTTCCAACCCAAACTCTTCTGTGTTTCCATGAATCTAAGTCAAGACCAATATGAAAAGGTGAAGACAAAATTAAAGGCCATTGTCTTCAGTTTAGACATCTGAATATTTACAACACTAGTCAACACACCAATTCCAACCTTTGCATCTTTTCAATCCTCTTAACAGAAATGTAACTTGCAAGGTGTGGTTGATTTTTGACTATGTTAAAAAAATAGAAATGCATCACTTATCATTGTAATTCATGGCATGCAATGTTTTAAATAATAAACACCTAAATGGTTTTTTATCACAAATTTTCCTATGGGCAGATTCCCAAAGCGATTCCCAACATTGGTAAGCTACTCCCTCTGCTGGATAAGCCAGTATGTGACTGCCATATTTTACTTCAAGTTTCTTTCGTAGATTGTTTGCCTTTCCCTCCACCCCTTTTTCAAAGAAACAGACAACTTCTCCTTTGGGTGTTTTGAAAGTTCTCCAATAAAAGAAATCCAGTCTACCCAGTGATATACTGGAATGCAATGCCTCTGTTTAACATTTGAGAATATTAATTAAATAAGGAAGGAATTGTAACACCTTGTCTTGCAATCCTCATTCAAGTACTCTTCAAAAATGCTTGGAGTAGGTGTAAAACAGGAAAAAATTGTGTCAATTATGCCAAGCAGTCACGAGTCAATCACCCATATCTTCACCCTTTCTTCTTAATACCTCTTTAGCCATTTACCCTTCATGGCAAAATTGAGTCCAAGGGCAGAAAAATCTTGGGCCAGCTCTTCATCCATATTTAATTCTAACATTGTAAGAATACAGCTACTAACTACAGTGAAGTTGTCACACATAAGAGTTTGCAGGATTACAGTTTTTGCCTGACTTTTAATGAGTACTGTTTAAAAGTAAATCTGGATGAGAACAGACAGAAATCAGACAGGAAGGAAATTCTCAGATCCAGCAGGGAATCCTAAATTATCTGGACAAGATTACTTGGATTTCAGCTTGTTTGGATCATGTTCAAACCACAACCTCATCATTAAAAGACTTAAGTAAATGTCCATTTTAGAACTCTAAATAGTTAACTTTGAGACTATGAGTATAAATGTTCAAAGGTCTCAGCTTTGATGTTCCTTAATAAAAGGACCAGTATCATCTCATTTATCGTCACACCAAGCATCCTGTAACTTCATAAAGAAATTAAAATATAAGAAAATTAAATAAGAAATATGGCTAGATATCAGCAAGCAACATCTAAGAAACAAGAAAAACAAGGATAAAAATATCTCACACAGGGTAATTTTTCACTGGTTCTTTTTAAAACAGTCTTTCTTTAATCTTATCTTTAATTCTTTCATTTTTAGTCCATTAACTTAATTTCACTGCTGCTATAATGCTGTTATAGCTATAATGCTATAATTTTTGCTTGGAAATGTAGATATGAGCTGTTTTTTAAAGTGATGAATCAAGAAAGACACCTCATGGTGGTACATCTTATATTTTGGGTTTTTGTGCTTAGAAAGCAAAGAATGACCTAGAGACAGACTCCCAGGATAAGTACTCTACATGGCAGCATTGCTCTGTAATTATTGTGATTGGCTTAAGTTTTCTTTATTAGTATTTCCATGGAAATCCTGGCTGTAATAGCTGATTGCAAATGAGGTCTATTTTGGCAGCTTAAATATATCAGGCTATCTCTTAAAGTTACATTTGTGCATTGTGCCTTTTTTTTTTTTTTTGTTTGAAGGAAACTGAAAAACAGCCGCTGCAGATTTGGTAACAAGCAGAGGTGAACATGACAAACAGGGAGGAAAATATAGAAACACAGAGAATCACAAAATTCTTGCAAATTCTAAGGGCAAACCTACCAACCCTGCTTCCCCCACAGTCCTTCACGCTGCGCCAGTTTTACTCTCTGATATTTTTAAGTCTATTTCTGCTACGCCAACAAGAATACCTAATCCACCAGCATATCTGAAGCATCCAGTGTCATCTTTATGACTGACAGACTATTAGAAAACATGGATTGCAGCCACTGCACTCATGAGGAAGGAATTACCTGGCTGGAATCTAGAGGTTCTTTAATTAACATAGAAGAAGTTAAACGTAACAGGGAAAGTGCCAGTGCAGTTCGCCGGGTTCGTCTTCATTTAAATCCTCGTTTTAACATAGATTATAAAGCAGAATTGCTTTGTTCCATCTTGTTACGGCTCCAAAAGTTTTCATAAATCGTTTGAAGCGTGCTAGTGACAAAAGGAGCAGAACAGAATCACGCTCCAGGCAGCAGAGAGCAGCGGGGGGGATGCGAGATGCCCCGGCCAGCGCTGAGGGGCGCAACGAGCCGCGCCCCGGGCTCTGCTGAGGGCCGAGGGGGACGCTTGGTGAGGAGGGTGGCGGTGGCTCCCTGCCACGGATGTTCCCGGGGAGTTTGTGGTCCCACCGGCTC
>NW_005054354.1:3503808-3533445 GCF_000277835.1 Geospiza fortis | reverse complement strand
GGCTCTGCGCCCTGACAGAGGCGGTGCCACAGCCCTGAGTCCCGGCCCTCATAGCCATTGGGCAATTTGGGGCGCTCTCGAGTGTGGTTTATTTTTAGAAAAGCCTATTGTTTTTCTTTTTATTAGTTCCCCAAAGCGTACGTATGATCAATATGTTTACTTATGTTATTGCAGTTATTTGTGTTCCCCCTATAATTCAAAGCTAAGTGGAATGTGTTTAGACTAGGATGAAAAACGATTTTATGTTTGAAGTGAGCTCTTGAATCATCATAATTAACTTTGACCTCTTTTTTTTTTTTTTTTAACCCTGAAAGAATACTATGGTGTTTGCCTGGTCAAATGCTGATGTAAAGCTGTGGAATTTAAAGCACTGTTAGCCAAGTAGGCTATGACTAGTCCAGCAGTCACAGATCAGGTTTCATGGCTCTTCAGCTGGCTAAATAGTTCTGCCTCCAGCCTGGCTGAAATGTCCTTTGATAACATTTGTTGCCGTTTTATAAAGGTCCGGTACTCCATTACATCATCCTGACTCAGAAGCAGCCTTCCTCCTTGTTTTGAGTGATGCCATGATCAGCAGAGTTCCTAACATCGTGGCTGTTACTTTGTCAAAGGACCTCAGCATACTAACAAAGTGTCATTATTGTAATTTCTGGAAGCAGTACTCTGTAAACTGGAAGTTTTGTTTCCTACAGTGCCCAGACAAATTTTCACATTTCATTTTGGGGAAACAAAGAAAACCCCCAAACCATGTTTAGTGAATATTCCTAATAATTTTACAGAGGAAATTTGCTATTGGTTAACCAGGAAGTAATGCACCTCAACCTCTAATTGTGTGTTCCTTTTATTCTCCACCTTCAAAAGAGGTAATTAGAGGACTCAGGAAAAGGATGGAAATCTTAGTGTCATAAAACAGTCTTTTTACCATGACATGATGATTGGGCACAACATTAGAACAATATGTCCTACAACTGAGAGCTAAATTTCAGCTTTGTAAAAAACATTAAGTAGCAACTAAGTGAAATGTCTCAAACTTAGTATCAAGTATTTAATTTTTAAATGTTGACAGACAGCAGTCCTCCAGTGTCAACCCATAGCATGGATGTGGATGCTCTACAGAAACTTATTCATTTGCTCCAGGCCACAGATGATCCATTAATTCAAGAGCAAGCTTTAATCACTCTCAGCAACAGTGCTGCCTTCTCTGTAAATCAAGTGAGTATTGTTCTGTAGAAAACAACAGTGTCCAATGCCAGCCAGTCTGGCAGAGGAGAGCTGCTGTTTTGCTAAAGAGTGACACAGGACTGAAAGCTAGGACAGCTTGTGCTCTAAAATCCATTTAATGTCTTGCCTGAATTTCTGCTGGCTCAAATAATGTAATTCATCAGCTTCACAGAATTTATTGAACTATAATGTTTGGACCACCTGAAGTCCATACAGAGTCCTGTAGTTCAGAAGTGTTGTAAATGTATCTTTTGTTACTTACAATTATGTAATGTTAATGAAAGGGTTGAATACTAGGTTAAATACTTTCTGGTTCAGATCTAAACTTTAGTGAGATAAACCATATTTTTTGTCCCTCACAAAGTTGTGTGCTGTTTGAAAATTAGCAGTTTTACAACTATCGAGGCATCTCCAAATCATTTGGACATGGAATGCAGAAAAACTTTGAGCTGGATGCCAATTTTGATGCCTTTTTAACAGTTTAACCTCCAAGGTCTCACCCTTTTTGCTACTTATGATTGCCATCTATTCTGGCTTCTCAACATGGCTTTCTTAATATAAATCTATTAGAATGCAACTGGAGCATAAAGCTTATTGGTCCATTTAATTTTTTTTAAGAGCAGTATTTTTTTTAAAGACAGTTACAGTCTCAGTGAGAAAGATTAAAAACAGTAATAAAAACAAGTGTAATGGAAAAAGTTTCAGAACTTCTAATAATATGAAGCTACATCTTGAAATTCTGTCCTGTTCAAGCAGGACTTTTAGGTACTGCAATCTGGCTCAGTTGTTCTATTAACTCATTATCAAGTAATTTCCTTTTATTCTTTATAATGTAAAATGCTTTAAGCATGCTTTGCAGACCAGATTTTAAAAGCAAAGGTGATGTACTGTTGTCAAATAATAGCAACTAATACTTTTGTTCCTAAGCAGAACCCTTCTTAGTTTCAGTAAAGCAATAAAGCAGTATCTGCTAACATTCTGTTTAAACAGAGCAGTCAATTCTGAATTCTTCATTCACATACATTCATTTTTGTCAATATGGAGACATTGAGGGAATGCTTCAGCATTTAAATTGAATTTTTAAAAATCCTATTAAATATCTTCTATATTTCAGGATATAATCCGAAATTTGGATGGTCTGTCTGTTATTGGAGGGATGCTCTCCAACTGTGTTCCCAAAGTTAAAGAAAAAGCACTGAATGCACTTAATAATTTGAGTATGAATATTAAAAATCAGGAAGAGATACAGGTAAGATTCTTTTCTAATGGGAAAAACCAAAATAACCAAGGCAAAGACATAGTATAGGTTCTTCAGCATATTTGTTAAATACATGCCAGGATGCCAAAATGCTTTGATGATAGACATACAAGTCAGCAGATGTGGATGACTGAAAGGATAACTTAGAAATGCATTGCTTCACTGGAATTTACTTTTAAAATAAAAGACAGGAACCTATGCAGTTTGTGTTCAGCTTTCACAAAATACTATTAAACAGAGATTGTGCTGCCAAAATTGTAGCAAAATTATGTGAGGTAAGATGATTTCCAAACATGCCTAGAACATCACCAGTGGCTGTTTAACAGAATGGATTGCAGGTTGAACTTGCCAGAACTCCTTCAGTGAGGGAGAAGAAAAGAGTAATTGAGCCCCTGGGATTGTACTAGACCAATTTTTCAGGTGATATTTCCATCTTAAAAGAAAAGTGTGTATAAATTATAACAAGTTCCACAGGTAAATACAGTACATGCTATGGATATGTAAGGACTAAACATGAAGAAGAAAGAAATCTATCTGATTAATCAATAGATCAAGAAGTGTCCAAGTGGTGAGCTGAGGCAGATTTGAAGACTTTTACTAGTTTTTTTTCAGTAGCTTGATAAAAAGGTAGTGTGACTGCATGTGGTAGTTTGCAGCATCTTTAGCAATAGGCAATTTTTATTAAGTAGTGCTTGTCCATATTTGCCTAGGTGTATAAGTAGAAAATAACTCCTTTGGTAAGGGTATTTTTTTTTCTTCAGTTAGGACTCCAAGATTCATTGCATACTGTCATCCAGAAGAAAAATTGGTAAAAATAGTAGTTAATGTCAGTTGTCACATTGCTGTTCCTACAGTGTGCTCCAGTAAATGTGCCACATGGCTGGGAGAAAGGATTTCATTTCAAAGCTTGTCCTTAGCTTGTTCTCAGTATTTAGGGTGTTAGTTACTTAGAGGTGATTTTTTAAACAACTCCTTAAAGCAGCTGTGTCACTTCTGAGATGGAGGCAAAGCAATTTAAGTTTTCAGAGCAAGTTATGCTCTGAAAGGAAGATTAGTGAGCATAATGCTGTATGGTCTGCTTCTGTCATGCCACTAGAATGTTTGAAATATTCAAAAAAAATGTACTTATTTCCAAGAACCTTCGCCATTCAGCCACCAATGTTCAGGAAGCATTTATGTTACTGTAGCTAGGCCATTGATACTATTTGTGACAGAAAATATGCTTTTATTAAAAACTATTCTCTCTTTATTTCTTCCCTCCTTTCCCCAGGTATTTATTACACAAGTTTGTAGGACTGTTGAGTCAGCTCCCCTGAACTCTGATGTGCAGCTAGCTGGACTCAGGCTGTTGACAAATATGTCTGTTACCAATGACTACCACCAAAAGATGATAAACTCCATTCCATGCTTTCTCCATTTGCTTTCAGAAGGGACTGAAAGGACACAGGTACTGGGTGCAGTTATTTTTACAAGCCATTTGTGAACCTGTTTTGCCTTGTTCTTAACATTTTGGTAAAATGGTTTAGACTGTGCTAAGAAAAAACCAAATATTCCTTAATGATAACAGATTTTATGCACTAAAATATGGATCTGTATTAGTTTCACAATATAAATTGAAAAATGGGAGGGAAGGCAATCTTGGTAGTGGAACCATCAGGCTACAGCTCTACCAAAGCAGTGCAGGGTGCACTGTGATTGCCCTGTGCCTTCGCCGTTGCAACTCCAGAATTCTCTTCTGCTCTAAGCATTGCTACTGCATCCCAGACCAAGGAGAATCTGCATGGGAAAGGCTTCACTGGTGCATGAATCTCTGCAGGGAAACATGCCAAACAGTGATCCTAAGTTACGGACTTTAATTCTGTTATGCTTATGACACCTCTGGCAACTTTAGTGACTGCAAGTGCAAATCATGCCTATTTGTGACTTGTAATACTGAAATGAGCTTCAGTCAGGGACCAAACTCAGCTTTTATTCAACATGTTGTGGTACCATCAGTGTATGTGGTTGCTTTATCAGATCAAAACCAGTTTTCCAAAAAACACATTTCCACTAAACACATCTATTGTACTTAAGTATAGAAAGTAATATGGCCTTTTCCTAGTGTTTAAAGACTAGCATCACAAGGTCCAAGAAAGCACAAAGGTGTATTTGTTTATGCTTTGGATCATTTTAAATGCAGTACTTAACCATCTTCTTTGTATTTAAAACATATTCTGCATTTGGCCTAGGATTCGTTTATGGGTCTTGCCTTATTTTGATATTTAAGTCAATCTGAATTTGCTTCTAACATGTCTATACCTTGGTTTTCCCTATACCAAAATACTCAAGATATTGGTTAACCCATTTTACCTTTTCCTCCCCAAGTCAACTTTGACATAATTGATACCCATTACAGCTTTACTTACTGTTTTGGAGCTTTTAATGAACTTGAACATTCCTCACTTCAGATTCAAGTTTTGAAAGTACTTGTGAACTTATCTGCAAACCCAGCCACGACAAGACATCTTCTCAGAGCTCAAGTAAGATTCTTGCTGCTTCATTTTATTTTTGGCATATATACATGTGTACCAGGTAAAATATTGCATGCACTAGAAGAATTTTAATGTATTAGAAATATATATGCAATTCCAGAATCAATTCTAGATACTGCTTGGTTAAGATCAGGAGCTAAGTGCACATTCTTTCATGGTCAGGCTTTATTCCAAAGGGTAGTGTAATACAGATTACTGTACTTAGGAGAGGGTGAGGCACAGGGCCTTGGAGACAGTTGGTTTTACTTCCTGTGTACCATTCCAAATAATCAATAACTTGCAGAAGCCTGATCTAACCTTCCCTTTCCACCAAAGGGGTAATACCATCAGCTTCAGTTTGTATTATGTAAAAGGAACCCAAAACTTCCTTTCCAGACACATGGTCAGTATACAGATTGAAAACTATCAACATCAAATAGAACCGGTACAGTAAGTGATCCTTTTCAACTGCTGTTTCTATAGCCAATGTACTGGGCCAAACCCAACAAATTCCACTGGAATCCCCCCCCTTTGTTCAAATGCAGCCATAAAACTGTTGCCTCTAAGTTTCCCTGTGCATTTACTTATTTCTTCATGGAGAAATTTGTGTGACATTTGCTGTGTTGGCCTTGGCACGCAGGTTTCTTTCAGTTTCAATTCTTCACAAACAAAGTCAGGGGCTGGAATAGTGCTGCATCCTCATCCCCATCCCCAAAATAACTTTCTTAAAACATGCAGTGGCTTTTATTTGTGAACTATCTGCCATGAGCAAAGCTAGTCTAGATAAAGCTGTCTTTTCATTATTCAAACAAGGTTAGAGTAGCTAAATATTCTATTCTTTGTTAAGTGTATAATTTTTCATTTATCAGATATGCTAACAAAAACATACAGGGCAAAATCAACGTGGCTGAGAAGGAAAGGAGACCCTCTCTTCCAAATGGGAATTTTCCAGACAGCCACATTTTGGAGATTGAAAATACAAAGCATTTATTAGCTCATTGATGCACAGGCCAGTCTTTTCTAGAGAGAAAATATGCACACTGTGCAAGTTTCTGTCAGGAGCTCACTGCATACTGGGATTTCATACAATTTCTGCTTTAGATGGTTTAGGTGCACTTTTTTTTCCATTTTCTTAAGTTTGATTTGGTTACATGTACTTACTGCTGGTGATTAAGTATGGACTATTTCTTCAACATCCTAGGTGCCATCACTGGTATTAGTTTTTGACGACTGTGTAAACAGAGATATTCTGGTTCGAGCCCTGGCGTTTGCAGCAAACTTGAAAAAGAACGTGAAGGATGAAGAACGCACCAAGATTGAGGAATACAGTGAAGACTCAATTTTCTTCACACTCTGCAGGGACTCTGCCCCATTCACTCAGAGACTGGCATCTTTGCTGCATCACCCTGACACAGAAGTGAAAGAACAAGTTGTGAGAATATTAACACAATAGTGTTGTTTTCTTATACAGACTGACCTGATGAAAATATTTAATCTTGGCAATGCTGGGCTAAGAAAGCCTGCAACAAGTAAACAATACAACAATGATGGAGAAAAAAAAGTCGTAAATACTATCAGATATTTTTTACAAGCAAGAGAAAAGCAATAGCTGAATTATTGCTGATAAACTACTGCACAGTTGCTACATTTATGCAATGGAGGCAAACAGTTTAAAACATGAAAACATTTGTATGTAAAATAAACATTTTAAATGTATGAGTGAAGTGAATGAAAGTATCCTTTGCAGTGTCAAAGACCTTTTTTTTTTACTGTAAGTACTTACAGCTGTTGAATAAATACCTCATTAGAATTGTGCATTAAAGATTTAGTAATTGGAGATTAGGCATTATATTTTATTAGTCTACCTATGAAAATGGTACTGCTGAAATTTACAAAATAATATTAAATAAAAACAATACCAAACTATCACTGGCTTCCTACAGAATTAGTATCTTCAATGAAAGCTGCATACTAAAATTGCCAAACCTAGGTTTTTTCGTCGTACCTGTATGGAATTTACTCTTAAACTCCCATTTTTGTATGCTTAGTATATCCAATCCGTTTAGCCAAACTGCAGTGCAATTAACCACAACTGTGAAAGGTTTCTACACTTGAACAAAAGTTGAAAGGATTTTATATTGCTTTAAAATTGTCACTTTAGGGAAAGCAGACATATTTTTAAAAAGTATTTTATTAGGAGCCAAGGATTATCTGTAACTGTAATTCAGCATTCTCATTCTTATTAAAAAAAAGTCTACAGGAGCAGTATCATACACATTTTTACAAAAGCTTCCAATTCTGTAGCAGCCCTTGGACTTCCTTTCCTTGGATATCTTTACTCCTTTTTTTTTTCTGCATCTGGAGCATCACTGGAATGAGTGCTTCTGTAGAATTATCCCCCATAAACTTTTAGTCATCAACCAGCACTACTTCAAAATGAAGTAGAATCCATACAAACATGACTGTAAAAGAACCTAACACAGAATTTCATTGATGAACAGAAAACATACTGGAAAATACTTCTAAAACCAAACTATTAAAAAACTTCCACTACAGAGAAACTAAAAAAGGTGTCAGATGTAAAGGCTAGGAAAGTTTTCCACTTTGTTCCATTTTTAAGAGAACTGTATCACCTAAACTGTTACCAAGTGCTTCATCTTTCTAATTTAGCACACTCACTGCTCTTAGAAAACATTACTATCTTTCCTGTCTGTAATGCAATAGATACTTGTTTTCAGAAGGTCACTTTGCAAATAGCTATAACTGCAAGAAAAAGATGACCTTGAAACTGTGACACACCCATGCTCTGATCAATACAGCGGTAAAGCTACATATATCTAATTCATCCATGCAGGTAGTTTTAACTCACCAGGAATAGAGTTAAGGCAGAAATAGAAGTTGGCACGATTCCCAGTCAGAAACTTGACAATTGCTGCATTGACAGTGAGCTTCCTTTTCTCCTTCCCACTGCTCCTAAAACACTGTACAGTTGGTAATAAGCAAGTTACATTATTATCACTTAATGCTTTGCAACTTTTTGTAGATTTAGTGTTTTCTGCTACTGAATTTGACTAAGTAAAGACTAGGCCAGACACTAAGAATTTATGCACTCTCCTCTCCTGACAAGACATTAGGACCAGTCTGTTCTAGGTATAGCTGATATATGGTTTCTTAAGCTCAACAACAGAGATGTCTGGATGTCCCTTTCCATGTTCTCTAACCTAAAAATAAGTTTTTCCAGTATCATCTTTTTGATAGAGTTGATCTCTTAGCCGTTGCTTTAACGGGTGACATAAACAATTGACCTTTTCTAAAAATACACAAGAACTTGCTACAGTGTTGTCTCAGTTTTCTTTTTCTGGTCTAGAAAGAACTATTTTTAAATGCTTTCTTCATAGAACAATGCTGATGAGATGTTTGAAATCATGCAAGACTTTCCAATGTGCCTTTATGCAAAGATGTCTCATTTTTTTATCACCTACCTCACGCCCTTGGTGGAATCTTATCAGCACCAAGCAGAACATAACAGTCACCATTCTAGGTACAAATGTTGTGAATTAACAGATGCACAACAAAACATGTCATTACTGACATTTAGTTTCTGATGCATGTAACTCAGTGTATCTCTGCTCTATGGCTGGCTTTGTAGGTGTTCCATATTTTAGTTCCACTCTTTCTGAAGTACGTAATTTTACAGAATAACCTATTGATGATTATAAAAACAGGAAACGAAAACAACCCACATTGTTTTCTTAACAACCTTAATCCTAAACTTGTCCTTCAAAGCACTCAAAACTTCTTGCAGCTTGGTGTCCTCCACAAAATTACAAACAGGTAATATACATTGTATCACCCAAGTTGTGATTGAAGCTGTTGTGTAAATACAAGAGACTTCATCTGAAACACCCCCAACACTGAATAACAGGGTAGTTTTAAACCAGTTTTGATAACTGTCTACAGTTAAAAGATTACCTCAGTTGTTCCTACCATGAAGTCTCAGTAACTGGTTGTAATTAGTTGCCAGAAGTTCATGCCTTTAAATAATATGTCCTTTTTATATATATTTATCTTTGTGGGATATGAAAATAAAATGTACAGCAATAGCAAAAAAACCAAAAAAACCAAACCAACCCAACCAAATATCCCACAGACCAAAAGAAATCATAAACAAAACATGATTTTCCAATGAAATTATGAAGGAGAATAACAACCCTTTTTATTGGCAACAATAGGCTTTAATTCTGTAAATGAGCAAGACAACTTGATACAGACACATTTGGCCGAGTTTTATAACACTGAACAATGTTGTAATCTCATTCAACTTTAAAATTATAGGGAAGCTATTAGAAAAAATACCACAGCCCTTGCTTAAGATTTTCTACTGGGGAAAAAAAAAGGTACTTAGAAAAAGGCTGAGTTAATGCAAGGACAAGCGACATTAAGAGGTTTTTCCACTTCATGTGCTGCAAATGACACATTCAGACCTAAATTAAAACATAGACAAAACAATAAAAGTGTGCAGGTATTCTGGCCAGCAGTTAGTTTTACACATCCATGATGCACTATTATCTCTTTCTTTAAAAGGCACATTTCTTTGATGTAAAATTCAGCTTTTGTGGTTCATTAATACATGAAAATGAAGAGTGAAACAATTTTACCATGCTTGTGCTTAAACAACACAGCTGTATTGGAAGACTTCACCCCACAAAACATACAGTGAAGCTGTATGAAGCTTGTACATAAAGGTACAGGGCATAATCTGAAGACTAACAAGTGAGAGATGATAGTCTAACACGGAATAATTCAAGTCAGCCATTAATCCTAAGAATATGTTCTGTACTGAAGTTATTATTGCTGCAGCAGGTGAGATGAAGAGTTTAAAAATATTTTTTTTTATCAGTGGTGTACGTCAGAGCAAGTTTTCCCAGACAACACTTAATATATAAACCACTTTTAGATGACCTCTCTAAATTTATAAACAATGTAACTAGTAAAATTTGTCATGAAATCGGTATGCAAGCTTTAGTTCTGAAACTGACAAACCTGGCATTTAGAAATCCAATCTCAAAAATCTATTGTGTACATTATGTTAGTATTGTTACATTAGTTCAGATCAAACAGGGCTTCCAAGGAACTGACACTGTTTCAGTTTTCAAACCGGTCATTTGTATTCAAATTCCGTGATTCTCCATGGCGTAAGATAAAGAAGTCATCTTTTTTCAAGCCATATCTTTCAAGAGCTTCATTCAATTTAACTGGAGGATCCAAGTAATACTGAAAGAAATGAGAATAATATGAGGGAAAATATACCACTACAACATTTTTTGAAGGGAAAAAAAAGTCTCTGAAAAACGGGGGGAGGAGGAGGATATTTTTCAAATGAAGTTTTTGAACGATAAGAACGCTGATTTAAGCTGCAAAGTAGCAAGGCTCAACTTGTGAGCCCCAACTCGGTGCCTTAAGGCAGCAATAGATCCCTCCGTTGGAAGCGCTGCCGCCAGCAGCCGGCGCTTTCCCTGCTCTGCAACCCGCGCTGGCAGCCGTCCCGTCCGAACGCTTTCCCCATCAAGTTACCGCGGTGTCTTTGTTACATTGCCCAAAGGCACAGCCAAGGAGCAATCATCTGGTTTTGTGCTCCTAAATACACAGTAACTTTTGTACCGCGAGCATGGTAACACAATGTATTGGAAACGCTGCGGACAGGAAATGTTCTATCCTGTGTTCCCTCCATGCTCTGCCACGGAGGTGCACGAGCAGCCGGGAGGGAGCAGAGAGGGGACACAACATTTGACAGATAAGGTGATCACACTATCGGGAATGAATGATGAGATAAAGTGGTGCAACTGATGCAAAAACAAAGTTGAAAAACAGCTACCAGACAATATCAAAACAAATGTAGAAACTTCCTATTCACTGCGCTTTCAGTTGCTGTGAAGTATCTGGGTAACCTTCTTACCAGATCTGTAGACTTGGGGGGGGGTAGAGGGCAATAAAACATTTTTTAAAAAATCAAAAATTCAGAATAACTCAATTTTTTTTCATATCCTTTCTGGTTTTAACTTTGAATTAACTATTAAAATACTGTTTATATATTTGCTAGACAGACATAATTAATAAATACTGTTTGAAATACAGGCATGCAGTTCTTACTACCTGCAAGTGATGCAGGTAGTATCACTCAGTCTGTTTGTATTACTGCATAATGTAATGCACAACACTGCATAATACTGCATGTGTCCTCATCTGTTATGTTCCTCAGCATTTGAATATCAGAAATCCTCCACATTTCCTTCAATAACTCTGTACTTTCTTAACCATAGAAATATTTTATGTAATTGGTTATGAAAAGTTAAGCATTGTTTTGAACAGCAGTATATAGAGTAACAATTTTCACTCTTACAAAGTTCACATTTTAAGTTTACATTTACAGATATGCAGGCTAAACTGCACAAGCAAAGCTTCACTAATGACTGTCTAGTCCTTGAAAATCTGAACTCATGCTTAGTGTTGCAATTTACCTCATTTGCTAAAGCAAAGGTCCCCCAATGAATTGCTACAGACTTCTTCGCTTGAACATCAATATGGATTCTTACTGCTTCTTCAGGATCCACATGCTGGTATTTCATAAACCACCTACCAAGACAAAGAAGCACTTTTTTGTGTCACCTAATCCAGTGCAAGATTTCTCCTTCACTGCCATTGCAAAGTACAAAAAGAAATATGTGCTCACCTAATCAAAAAAATCATAAGCATGTACACCTGGACAACATACAGAACACTCAAGATCAGGAAACTAACACATACTAACATACCCATGAAACAGCAGTTCGTTTATTGCACTCTCTTTTTGAAGGATATTTTCTTATCACTATTTTCAATAGGTTAAGGACATATTACTGGTGGCCTGAGGCATTAGGGCCAAAACTTTAAATCCATCCCTGAAAAAATTTGGTGCTAGCAGTACACACCAAAAAGTGTGTGCTTCAGAGATAGCCCACAGGAACTGGCAAAACAGAAGAGAGAACTTAGCAATTCTTGAGAGATACCGAATTTTTTACCATGCTATTTGGATTCCCATCCTTTTTTCTCTGTCCATACATTCTTTCCTTCCAGCATCATATGAGTACTATCCTCTAAATGTTTTCTCCAAAAGGAGAAAAGTTATCTCTCCTGAGCAAACAGATTTTTCATACTTTATAAGCAAGTCATCCTTGTCTCCAGATAAGTTACAAAACCAGGGTAAATACTGAAGCAAGAGAAAAATGCAGCAAATGACATACACTGGAATGGGCTGGATTAAATGGTGCTGTTTCAGAAAAAAAGGCACAGAGTAATTCCAGATTTCTACTCAACACTTTTAAGGGAAGAAAGACTGCTGATTCATCCTTGCTGTCCATAAGTCTGAAGAAAAAACTCTCCAAAAACTTTATTAAAAGTACAGCTATAGTTCTAACTTCAGGGTGTATTTTTTGTCATCAGTACATAATTTCATTTACGTATATTGCTCAAACTCTGATTTTCTTACCTTGGCTCATAAGCTCCAATGGGGATGGCTGCAAGATCAAAAGGTCCAAATCTTTTACCTATTTGTTCAAAAGCAAAACAATATCCAGTATCTCCTGCAAAGAAAAACCTATTCCAAGGTCCCAAGACAGACCAGCTGCCCCAGAGAACCTTGTTATCATCTGTCACAGTCCTTTTGCACCAATGCTGGGAAGGAGTGAAGACAAAAGTTACCGCATCGTGACCAGGGACACAGTTCTCCTCCCACCAATCCAGTTCGATGACATTCTCACAGCCACACCTCTGCATCCAGGGCAGGAGCCCCAGGGGCACGAACCAGCGCAGCTCGCTCCCGAAGCGCTCGTTCAGGCTGGCCACGCTGTTGTAGTCCAGGTGATCGTAGTGGGTGTGGCTGATCAGCACCGCGTCTATCCTGGGCAGCTGCGCCACCGTGCACGGAGGCCCTCGGAAGCGCTTGGGACCCAAGAGCTGAGTGGGGGAAGCTCTCTGGCTGAAGATTGGGTCAGTGAGAAATACAAGTTCATCCATTTCCACCAGAACGGTGGCGTGTCCCAGCCACGTGACTCGCATACCAGCTCCTGTCTTCCCAGCATCTTCCGGAGTTTGAACAAAGTAAGGTTGTAACACTGGGAGTTCTTTGTCGAGTTCCTGGCAAAAAAGAACACAATATGCATGAGAGATTTCAGAATGTACTTGGCCACGGAACAAAAACTGCATACAAGGCACAAATCTATACAGTCAAGACTTGTACTTTGTTTATGCTTTTATGCAGAAAACTGCAGCACACACCAGATGCCTTTTTAATGTCCATTTTATCAGCTACTTCCTCCTAATTTAATTTTACGTTTTTGCAACATTTACACTTCTCTGTCAAGAAAGAGAAGAGAGTATCCCTTCAGGCCAGGAGACCTGATAGAGTCTGGAGGCATTGCAATGAAAGCACTGCAAGGCACTAACAGCATCCCAGAAAGGGATTCCTCCACCTGAAAAAGAATATGTATACATACACACACACAGAGTGTTATTTAACAAATACTCAAGTTTAGCTTATGCAACTCAATGATGCATCCTCTTAAGTCCTAGCACAAGTAAGTCACAGATGAAAGAAAATGCCATGTCCCCCAGCCAGACTCCACAAAAGCTCTGCTAGCTTTTATCAGGCCCTCTCTCTGTCCATCCTCATTACATCTAGAAGTAGCACACAAAGGTTAACTTCACTTGGCTAATGTTAGCTATTACAATTCTGCCTTCCCATCCTGCCAAGAATTTAATGAACATTCATAAAAAACAAAATAACTTTTAAGATAAACCTTAAGGTACATAGATATGCTTGGTTATGAAAAGGTTCCACCACCTCCTCTCTTATTCCAGCTTGACAAGTTTTGCAGTCCCTATTTGAGTACGACAGGTCAGAAAACTGATCTGGCTGAACTTTATGCAGAGGTAAAAAATACCCAGCTCTCATTTTGATTGGCTCCAATTTGACTCTGTGAGTATCCTCAAGCTGGCACGAAGGAGGCCATGGCTGTACATTACCTACTGAAACTCACTGCCCAACCACCACTCATTCTTTCATTTTGAACCAGAGTTATGGTCTTCACTGCAGTTTGGTTGAAGTGCTAATGCAGAAGTGTTATATGTAATAAATAAGAGTTTTACTATTAAAGAAAACCAAACAACCAAAGAGTCTTAGAATTCCTGACCATCTCCACAATGTGGCTAAGGCTCTCCTCCCAAACATTTATGGTCTGAACTCCTCACTTTGCTTTAGAAGAATTTTCATGTGCTAGGGCAGCTTCTAGACTCCTGACATTCCTCTCTCTCGTAATCACAAATGTCCCAGCACTTTGGGTTCCAAGTCAAGCTCTGCCTGCCATGGTTGCTGCTCTCATTCTCTCAGCCTAGCACAGATTAGCACTATTAGTGAGTTTATAAAGAGCTGACCTTGTGCTCCTTTAGAAGTCCAGCTGATGCTGTGACAGTTCAGGACTCCAGGAGTTGCCTTGCTAAACCAGTCCTGACAGCTTCAGGGAAGTTACTTTCTCCACAATATTTTATTGATTTGGAAGGCATATGTTGGGAAAAACAAAGCATGCACATCTCCATCCCCCTGCAATTCTGCTGTAAATAATAAAATATTCATGAAATTGCTTTTTCTGAGAGCTAATGGACAAGACATGTTTACTGAAGAAGTTTCATTACTGTCTCCAGGAATGAGAAATAGATAACCTTCTATAAAGCTGAATATAAGGTTAGTACAATTTGTCCCCTTAGTTCATTCAAGAAAAGTAGGAATCTTAGACTGAGATAAATGGCTGCTTCACCAAGAAAGAAGCCATCCTTTTCTAACCTCTATTTCATTCTAAGTGCATGGGAACAACATTGGCCACAGAAATCTGAACCACATAAGTGTTATACTGTGATATTTCAACTTAAAAAAATACACAAAACTAACATAGTACTAAAAAATGGAAATTAGGACAAACCAACAAATTTCATATGGTTAAGTCAACAAATCAGATTATATCAAAGAAATAAAACTCAGATATAGAACTTAATGAATTGTCACAATGCAATTTAGGTCAATTAGTACATTTTTTATGGAAAATGTTCTTTTTAAGTAGCTGGTTTTAGAGACAGACTCCGAATTTTCTCAGAACTAAATTAATTCACTTATTTTTGCTGACATTTGGCACAAATTAGTTTTTTAAATTAGCATTATGCAATATTAATAAACAATATTAAATAGATGAGGAACTGACCAATTGGCAGATGTGAAAAATCAGTCCTTAAGTGGGACTCGGACATATTCTATGAAGTTTTATGTGGGGTACAGTTAATTTTCTTCCCAGCAGGACCTACAGTGCTATGTTTTGGATTTGTGCTGAAAACAGTGCTGATGGCAGACTGATGTTTTAGCTACTGCTGAGCAGTGCTTCCACAGCATCTCAGCCTGCTGCTGGGACACACAAGAAGCTGGGAGGGACACATTTGGGACAGCTGACCCCAATCCATCAGAGAGATATCCCATATCATATGACATTGCACCCAGCAGTAATATCTGGGGTAAGAGGAGGAGGTGGGGACATTCAGAGTGGATGGTGTTCATCTTCCCAGGTAACTGTCATATGGGAGGCAGCCCTGCTTTCCTGGGGATGGCTGAACACCTGCCTGCCCATGCAAATAAATTTTTTTGTTGGCTTGTGCATGCAGTTTTTGCTTTACCTATTGAACTGTCCTTATCTCAACCCACAAGTTACCTGATTTTTCCCCTTTCAATCCCCTGGGGTGCAAGCAGTGGAGGGTGGAAGCAAGCAGCTGACTGGAACTTGGCTGCCTAAAGCCGCAACACATCTGCACTATTAATAAAGGCTTTACAGGGATGTCAGTGGGATTGATGCCATCAAGTACTTAGAATAGTTGATTTAAAGGTACAACTAATCACTATAAAAGGCATTTGTAAAAGTCACACAGACAGGAAAATGGATAGAGAAGAGCACAGTCCAAACAACTGCTGTCCTGACCTCTTTAAATGAAATTCCATGAACAAAAGTTCAAGACAAACCAAGAGCACAAAGGCAGTGTAATCTGTACAGACCTTGTGCTCTCCAGGTTTGTGATACACAGGCTTCTGATCCAAGCAATGATTCCTCAGAGGATGAGATCAGAAACCAGGCATGTTGTCGAGCTATCATGGTAAATCACACCAAAACATTATTTCTCAGTGCATATGATTTGTGTTTGGGGCTGTTTAGTTGGGTTTTTTTTTAGTATTTTACAAAAGCACACTAAAATCCCCTTAAAGCAATAAGAAATACTCAACTCATAAGATTTCAAACTAAAACACAAGTTCTATAAGTAGTATACTTCACATGAAATACTTAAAACTCACACAACAGGATAAAGCAACATAATGAAAGAAATATGTATCTTATGGAACTTTTATCCTGCTATAATACATTTTGTTCTGTCAGATTAACCAGAAAAATATTGAAACTAGAAGAATTATAACAGATTTTTTTAAATACAGCAATTATGTCAAATCAGCTACCAACAGAAGTAAAATGTGCTTAATACTGTCTTGTCTTCATTACTCAAATAATACAAAAAATTCCTCCTGCTGTGTCCCCTCCCCCTCCCCGTTCCTCTTGCCCTCCTAATGCAAAGCAAGAAAAAACACATGACAGGCTTTGGTAAGACTAACTGATTAGCTTGGGATTTTTGGTGCTTAGTGCATACTGGAATACCACAGGATTTACAGAAATGAGAACAATCTAAACTGCTGATCCAACAACTAATAATGAAAGATCCTCCAACAGCACCGAACAAAGTTATTAATAAAGCCGGTAATGAAAATACAAGAAATCCATGCATTCTGGATGATGATATAGGCTCATTGTGTAGGCATGATTATAATACATACAGCTTTTCCACAGTGAAGCACAAGCACATATCCTGGATAATATGCTCATTTTTACATACCCAAAGCACTTGGTACAGATAAACTGAACCTGCCCAGCATAGCAGGGCATCACTAGGCTCACTCAGTGTTGAAACTGAAGCAGGAATCTGGCTCAGAGGATGTGACATCTAGCAGCAATAAATAAAGTATGGAGTCCTTAGTTTGAATTTTAAACAAGCTCAGATGCACTTCACAGGCTGATGTAGAGGTAGAAGAAAACTGGTTGAAACAAGCATCAAAATGGCTGAGGACTCCAGAAGAGCATTTAATTGATCCTTATCTAGGTTTTTATGTTTCTGATTTACTTCACCAAACTTGTGAATAATTGCAAGCACCTAATTAAAAGATCTCCTATGCAAAAAATAAAATTAGCCCATGATTAATCCCAGCTGGGTCAGAGAGATGGCTTTTTGGCTTTTCAACTGGTGCCTTGTAGATTTCTTTGTGATCATCCTTTATTGTAGGGACAAAGTGTAAATTAAAGGGGAGTGCTGCAGTTCTGCACCCCATCAGAGTGCTGCATGCTCTGCACTCCACAATGCACCTCAGCATTGCCTTCAAGGGACCTCAGTCACTACCCAGGTTTCTCACTGGCACTGGGAAGACACGAAGCATGTTCTACACAAACCAAGGAGGGCAGCTGTCAAAGGCAACTGAAAACTTACAGGTGTGCATTTCATGGAAATGTGGCCAGCACACTGTCCAGAAAGCTGTACACACTAATGCAACCATTGTCATCACAAGGAAGACCCCAAATTTGCTGGACAGGATCTCAAGACTGACACAAGTTTGCTGTTGTTCTTTTAAAGTCAAATTATTTATTATTAAATTACAGCCAATAATTATTTGTTCCTTAAACATCCCCAAACCATCATGCATTAATGCCTAACATGGCTTTCCTGTCCATAAAACTGATAGAATTCCTTCCTTCACAGGTAGATCAGGTAAGACAAAATGGAAAGCTCTTTGCTAAATACTGGCTGTGAGATTTATAGCTTGTGCATACCTTCCTGCATGCTTAAAAGCATTATTAACACCTGCTTGTTCACAAATACTGTCCTTGGTTGTGCACCCTTCAGCACAGCTTTTCTGAAGTACAGTCAACATCAGAAATGCACTAAGAAGTAATTCTGCCAAAAACTACTCATCTTCATACCTACTGTGACCATAAAGATAACCCATGGCTTTCTAGTGCCCATTACTCTTCATGGGAAAGAAGCTTCTCCTGTCTCCTTCTTTACATACAATACCTGACAAAAGCATTTCACCAACAAGAGACAACAGTGCTACCCAGTAAACTGGCACTGCACTTTAAGTGTTTCAATACAAATACTTGCTCAGGTTAGTTTTAACATATGCAATTTTTTCTCCTGGTGTACTGAAACATGAAAAAAACAAATTTGTAAGTATTTTCATAAGTAGGTGACAGAAACTATTACATTTTCATGCAAGAGATGCAACATATGCATTAAATTGCCATCAGGTAAAAAAGCAAAATTTTAAAAACTGGATATGTCATGAAATAAGCTATTTCATGCAACACAAATTAAGTTAATAGTATGCTTCATAAGGCAACACCTATTAAAAAGGAATGGCTGTAAATGGTTTATGACTGAGCTAGGGGGGCAATTTTTTTTGTTTTTATAAATATAAACAGAGCTGTATAAATTAAAGCATGTGGAACTAAAAAGGAGACAAAAATTCAAGAGGTAGAAAGTACTAACCTACCGACTGAAAAGAATAAAATGTCAACAAAATCCGAAAAGTAAGACTTAAAAAAGTCTCCAGAAGATGCCTAATGAGAATTAGTTAGAAACTGTCCTATTTTATTGATTAGAGCAGAGGTAAAAGCAGTCGTAATCACAAAAGTAAAACATGGAAGTATTCACCTGCTTTGAACGTGGCACATTGCTGTTATTTTTTTCCATGAAGGACCATTTCAAAATGTTGGGTAAGGTTGGTGATTTCCATGTTGGCCATGGGTTGACAAATCTCCCATCTTTGCCCCTCTTTGATTTAGTTACATCCTCTTCTAATCTGTAGTCCAGCCTGAAGCTTTTTCTGAAGGTTCTGGAAGAATCATTGCCCCCGGAGCCTCGACCCGAATTCTGACGTTTCTTCACTGCTTCCTTAGGGTACTGGTTACAGGCAGTTGAAGGCTGCTCTTCATCTGTGTTCTTATCCATACCTTTTTCAGGAGAGCTAAACCAAATTTGATATTAATCAGTATTTTCTTGGTCTAGCATCAACATTCATAAGACTGAACGTTCTCACACACATTAGGAACAAGCCCGCCTTTCCTGTTTAATGATCTACTGTATTTTTTTTAATCAACAAAATATGCTTTTAAAACAGTCACTGTTACACAAAAGACTTCCAAAACATGCTGTGACAAGCAGACATGAGGGCTCTTTGTAGTTCAGGCTGAATTTTACTCCCTGGAATGCACAGCTTCAGATACTAACACTATTATCTACCAGCTGCAAAAGTGAGGGGGAAGGGTTCCTTAATTTACATTTTGGAAGAATAGTCATTCCTCCTGAAACTTATGACATTTGGTGCCTGATGTAACACAATCCTGCAAGTCTGTGCAAGAGGCACTGGAACTATACCATACCTTAGGATTTGCCTATATAGTGACTTGGTTTTGTGGTAAAAACTGCAGTCTTGTGTAGAATTACTAACACTTATACCAACACACATGCAGGAAACTCAGAACACAAAAGATATTTGGCACTGTTCCTATTTTGTCTAAAACAAACAAGAAGTTTATTACTATAAAGGTAAATAACTCTTTCAAATACAATTTTGATACACATTGAACTGAACTGACTGGTGAAAGGCCACAGGAAATTGAAATATTTTAAATCACAGCTGCAACATTCACTCTTAATTCCATCGTGAAATTTAGAAAAGTGAGAAAATAACTGAGAAAAACTTATTTCTATGAAGTCATGATTCTGGTACAATTCTTATAAAACTACCAACTCAGTAGTCAGAGTCTCTTATTCCAATACTGCACTTTGGTGTTGCAGACTTTACAAATATAATCGAATTACACCCAAGGCAGAAAAACCAAATAGCCCTATTTTATTTCAGAGTTGCCAAAGCAATTAAATTGAATCTAAATGCTTCAATTTCTATGTTTACTTTCAACTGAAATGTTGAAAGTAAATACACTGCTCTGTTAGCTTCAAAAAAATGGTGACTGTTTTAATGAGTGCGCAACTTTCTGGCATTTACAAATTCTACCTAATTAAAACTGGAAGACAACTAGTAATGAACACACAGCACTATTTACAGCTTAGCTGCAGGAATAATTTTTAATAACAAATTGTAAAGTTCATCCTGTGGAAAATTCTCCACCACATCTAGTAGATAGACAGAGTTTTGTCCTATCCACTGTTTCACTAACTCAAATACTCAGACTCCAGCTGTACACTCAGAAGCCCTGGGCTGATGTAGGCAAGGCAGTCCATGCAAACAACATTGTGAGAGAACAGAATTAAAGCTCAGTTTTCCTAGAAATCACATAACTCACTCTGCCCCCATAAGCTCAGTTACAGGGAAAATTAAATATATTGTTCACTGCAACATTTCAGTGAAGATATTACACACGTGTCAGCAAACTGAACCCAAATGCATCTGCTGATGATGCTCCAACTTCAAATGCAGAGTCCATTTCTGCTATTTCAATAGCAGCTGACAACTAAATACTAAGTATGGTATCAGCTGCAAATAATATGACAATTGATAAATATTGTGACATTTTCTTAACAAAATAACCATTATTGTGCTATATAGTAGAGATAAAATACTAACACATCAAAATTCATTTCTAATAAAAAAGCATGAACAGCAGGCAGAAAACATGGCTGATAGAATTTTTTTTACCCCGGTTATAATCTTATTTTATGTAATTGCTTTGTACTCCCATTTCCCTGCAGTTTTACTGAAACCACTCCTCTAACATATTTCCTGTTTAGCATTACCATTATAATTTTAATTTAACTGTTGCTATTTCTAGGCTTTTTTTCCTCTATTCCACTACACATTTCCCAGAATCAGCCTTCAATGAAACACTCAACTTGCTCTATAGCATTTTAAGCAGACGTAAATGGTAACACAAGGAATCAGTGCCACAAAAAGGCAGACAGAATACCCAAAAGATGGCACTGAATATTTTAACTGTTACTTTAACTTAAGAGTTGGGTTTGGGTTGTCTTTTACATTCCTCAAAGAGCATTTTCAATGCCAAGTCAGTTTATTAATTTAGCAAAGCACACAGACACAGCATAAGACAGCTACTCTTTTAGAAAGAATCATGAAAACAGATCACCAAAGTTTAATCAGATAGGTACTTAATTCCAGGAAATGATTCTCTTAACATCTCAGACATCTGATTTTTAAAATACATATAACTACCATAATTATTGTTCCTACAAGACATTTTATATTAGAGACTAGGGTGCCTAAAGTTTTATTTTTAAGCTTCTCTTTATCTATTCATTCATCTCTAAAATAGGTGAATTTTACTTTTGCTTAAACCTTCATATAAACCTTTGATCTTTTTCTGAAAGTATAAACCCCTAAGGGAAGCAGGGATCAACTATGCTGATTAAACAAAGACAATGCCAAAGCATTTAAGGCACTGCAGGTATCTGTCTGTCTGCCAACATATTTTCCACATGATGCACATACATTACTTTCATTAGTATTCCATAAGCAACTGAAGGGATAAAAGACCTCAGTGCTCAGAGAATACTTTAAACCTTTTACATGCATAAGAAGGGGACAGATTTACAATCAGTTAAAGTATTCTTGATGAACTGTAGGTTCCTTTGAAGTATCAGTCTTGCCAGATAGTTTCTGTTCCACTTAAATTTATTAAATATATCCTACAATATTCATGACGTAGTTTTGTTATACAGAAGAGCAAGATGATAATTTCTTGAAAGCCAGAAATCATTAGCTTAAAATAAAACGCAACCAATTATAAGCCCAAGGAGATTCTTATGCTTTTGCAAAAGAAAATCTCTACAGATAAGGAGATTTAGCAGGTATACTTTAAATACTAGCAAATACCCAATCAGAAATCAGTTGGTTTTTCTGCCAGCTTCCTTAAATTCTTTCTACCCAAGAATAATAGTTTGGCACTTGAAAAACTACTTTAATCGCAGCAGAAATTATGAGCTGCCATAGCTCATAGCTCGTAGAGATGCAAAAATCAAACTGGAACAGAGTTCTGGTCACATAGGAGGGACAGAGGGAAGGGATCACATCCCTGGTGAATGTTTATTGTTATGTAAAGTTCTACACAAAATCTTTTTATACTTTTAAGCATAAAGAAAAACTACTATTCCACTTAAAACCATTAAACAGCCTTCCTGGCAAATGGAACCCTTCCTTCAGGATGAGGCAACTTACCCCAAGAGAGGGCAAGTGCATCGACAATATTTGTAAGAGGGGCTCAGGAGAGATACAAGGCAATCACCCCCCTCTCTCTGTCCTCAGACGTGCTTTGCTCTTTCAACTGAATTCAGAAGAGGAAATGAACCAGGAACATACAAACTCCTAAAGAAGACCATTAGTCATCCAAATCCACAAGGCCAGAAGGTGTTCTAGACAGAGGGAAAGAACACAGAGCAGGCTGATGAATAAGACAAAGTTTAACATGAATCAAAATGCTGAGCTCACAGATCAGGTTTTCCAACATCAAATACTAAGGCATTCCTCGTAATCCACAAAGGAAGAGTGAAGTTGTAGATCTGGCAAGACATGGCATGGAAGATCCATGTCTGACATCCCACTAAACTGGCTTACATTGGCTTACAACAGGATATGGCCCTTAGGAGAACAAGCTTTGGGTAAATGGTTTATTTTAGCATTGCTTATATAACTGAAGACTTGGATACAAATATTTTGGCTTTGAGCCTTGTGTTTATTTAGGAAAATAACAAAAATTTAGCTAAATATTTTAATGCTCTGTTTCAAAATAAGGTTTGCAAAAGGATACAACAACATTACAAGAAGAACTCTGCCATTATAGTTTTTCTTTTTAAAGGTCTTTTAAACAAATTACTTGAACGTGGCCATAAAATTTCTTGTCTTCACCTTTTCCACTCAGTCTCTGCTAAGATCTGCTGTTCCATAAAGCAATGGATGTAGTTCCCCTACTAATCACAGAGCCAAGCACCACATGCTACAAAGCCAAACAGACTTACCCTTCTTTGCTACACAGAAATGTGGTCCTTATGTAACAAATCCACAGGCCTGACAGTTTAAGAATTACTATGAGGCTATGGTTTACCAGAACACAACAACTTCCCCAAAACTTTACAATTGCCTGGTAAACATTCCATAGCCTCCTAAATACCTTGAATTTCTCTGCTTTTTTGAAGTAAAGGGTTTGGTTCATTTTTAATCACTGTCTCTCTGTGTAAACTACATCCAGAACTAGGCTGCACTAATGATCACCTAGGAGAGACAGCACATAATTCCCAGCAAACTCACACCACTGCAGCCTTACCAAAACAAGACTCTGAGCTTTCTCCATATACAGCTACACAACTCTGAAGTTTTCTTTCATTATACATGAAATGACTGCAAAAATCCAGGCATTTTGGCTTGAAACAAAAAAAACCAAAAAATTGTTTCAGTTAGAGGGAAAGGTATTTGCAAACGCTAGGGACCATGTAAGTAATTGGCTCCCACAAGCTTTACTATCAAATGACTGCCAGCTAAGTTTTGGCTCTGCTTTTATTTTCCCTTCAGCTCTGAAATTGGCTGCTTTAATTAACGAACAGTTTGAGACTGGAAAATTCTGAATGCATTTAAACTTTTATTGTGCAGTACTTCAAGTTGTTCCATCTTACAATTGTAGACTCACCAGAACAAGAACCTGAGCTTTCTGTGAACTGTATACTCCTACACATCTTGTAGTTTTCTTTCACTATACCTATTTTATCACTGCACAGCAGTTGCACCAGCAATTATTCCAGATGCTCTTGTTATTAGGATTTCACACAAAGATCCCTCAAGCTTGCATCAGCTGATCTGTGAATACTTATATTGTTTGAATCACATTAAAAATCCTTAGCAACAAAAAGTGTTGCCAAAATTTTCATTCAACAAATCTCTACACTGTCCTTGTGTACTATTCAAGAAAGATGAATAAAGGAGTTGATAACAGAAAAAGGAATAGCTCTCTCCATAAACAGCCTCATGGAATTAGAATAAGTCCTTTATCATTCTTATCAACCTTTGAGGATCAGCAGTAAAACAAAGCAAAGTTTTATTTAGACATCATGGAGAAAAATAAGATTACAAATAAAAAAAAGGTGAGACATCCACCCACGGTCATCTGTTGTTAGGCTTATTCTTTAGCAGCTGTATTACTTAAGCAGCTACTACCATGAGCCAATCCATTTCGGTCCCCACTACTCACTTGCCAAAACAAATAGTTTTGTCCACATGGTGAACTTGTTTAAGAAACTAATCTAGCTGATAGTCACTTCTTACCTTACCATCCCTAGAGAAGCACTTAATTTTCACCTGCATAATGGAGCAACCATGCAAGTGTTTATACCAACAAACTGGTTAGGACAGGGAAGGGTGAGAACAGGAATATATTGTAAACAAAAGCTACTTATGTCAGCACTGGCCTAGAAAAAATAATTAATTAAATACCCTCCATTTAGAATTCACTGTGTGGCTCAGTTACACATACCACCAAGTTAGGTTGAACAATTCCTCCTACCCTTTCATTTTCAATCTATTCTCTTCCAAGGTTTCATTTACACTTAGTACTGATGATGCTGCAACTCTCCATTTACCTGCTTAGACAGTAATGTTTCATATTATAACCAAGCACATTCAATAGCAACCTACCACCCACAAGGCAGCCCACTCCCATTACTACACATCCCACCTCTATTTTGCTGGTATTCATTAGGGGAACTAAACCAACAGAAAGTTATTCATGCCTATCAGCTACACCTTTACATGCCTCTGGATACAAATGCAAATGGGCTTTAGAGTCAGGCCCATCAGCAGTCCCTGGAGCCAACCATTTCTAAAGGCTGGGTTCAATCTGACCAGCTGCGGGCACTGTGTCAACTGAATAAAGATCCTGGATCTGGGACAATACATAAATATTTCCCCTTTGTTTCCAGGTGCCCCAGCTGACTGTCCCCGTCCAATATGAGCGTTCTGTAGTCCCCAAACATGTCTATGATCTGTAGATAATATGAGAGAAGATTTTTGTTACATGTCTATCCTGTTTAGGTTGTGATCCCTGATATGACAGTAGCTGTCCACAGGGGACATGCAGCAGAACAGAGATGACAGACCCAAGAGCTCATTTCTTTAGCGATATAGGCCGTTAAAAGAAATTCTTTTCCTCTCTACCCTCATCTTTTACTGCAGTCTTGAATAAAAGAACCCAAGAGTTGGCTTGTGGCCATCACATCTGAAAGAGCAGCCTAGACTATCATTATGATTAAGCACAAGAGCAGTGTAATTCTGTGCTATTGCTGTAGCAGTCACCAAAGGGAAGCTGGAGTCAAATCTCCCTACACCAGAAAGGAAATTGCTTTCCTTTGCTCTCCCTAAACAACTAGTTTCATAAGACTAGTTAATTTATAGGCAAGAATGTTGAAAGAACAAGAGCTGGAATCAAAGTTTTCTTACCTGCTCTGCAGGACTGAGGCTGACACACAGCAGCAAGGTTTGTGCATTACAGCTGTGTTATGCTACACAAGACAATACCCAGGTCACAAATCAGATACAGACAATTTTTAAATCAACAGAAAAATAAATGTAGATGGCATATGCACACAGCTGTACAGGTAGGTCATGAATTCCAACAGCAACTACAATGTCCACGGATGGCCCTTCATACTTAGATCTCCATCAAGCTTTTCCAAAAGAGCAAACATAAAACTTGTACCAAGCCAGCTATAGGATCCAGAGCTCAACTTTAACGTTCTGGCACCAGCTGCACTGGTGTAACTATTTATGCAAACGAGCAGTTCATGAGTTTCAGCTGGTTACTGATGTGACCCCAGTTAATGACAGAGGCACACCTTGCCAGGATGGGGTTTACTGTTAGAAAAGATTGTCAAACTTTGAAGTTGAGCATTTAAAAACACACTTTAGCCACCCCTGTGTGTTAACAGCCTCTACATCATGGAGTTTGCATTTTAAGTTAAGATGCCATTGAAGCTGTTAGTATATGTTTTTCTTAACTAAAAAAAAGTTTTAAAGTATTACAAGCTCACACTCCCTCCTAAGGGTAAAGGTTTTCTATCTACCATCTTAATGTCAATTAGATATGACTAAACCCAAATGCTATTACATGTAATGAAATTAAGGCTCCACTTCAACATGCTGTGGGAGAAAACTGATGTCCTTTGTAGCATGTGGTTAGAGAGGCAATGTAAGAAGTGTTTCTATAAAAACGAACAGAAATCACGTTAAAGCTTTGATGCATAGGATCCACACGGCAAAGTAGGATCTAAAGTTCATTTATCATCCACTCCAGAACTTTTATGTGTGCAATTGCTATCTCCACCTCATTTACTAAGCCTATTAATTTTCTTTTTCCTTGTCTCCCCATGCCAGAAAGGAACAAACACCTATGCAAACTTCCTCTAGACTCACACCAAGAATAATCCTTTACAACTCCATAAAACCTCTGTTGTCCAGGAAGTGCAGCAACACCCAAGAACTCCATTTTATTTTTAAGTTAATAGACAGTCATAAAATTTTGTTTATATTCATTGTTAAAGGCTTGTCTATTTTGATTCCCTCTTTTCAGTTCAAGGTCCAGGTACATTTGGGCCAGTGTAATTTCTCTGCAACATGAAAATACTTCCCTAAATTATTTCTATTCTTGATTTTCAATATAAAATCAACTTTTGCTTGTCCTAACAACATTCTTCCTCTCCCTCTATGTATTTACATACACCCCATACATATATGGATTTTACAGAACTATTTATAACATTTGAATTCAAATTTATTGAAATCCAATTGAATAATTACCAGGTTGGGTAAGATAAGGAAGTGATTTTTTAAAATTGAAATAGATGCTTTTCTTCAATGCATCTGTTCAAAGGCCAACTTTAAAACAAATTAAGCCAAAAGGTCACCAGCCTTTCCAAATAACAAAAGTTTTGAACATCCAAACTTGATACCAGAAAGTTAGAAAACACATCCAATACAGCATCCTTACAGTTCTTTAACTGGAACACACCCATTTTAAGGAGAAATTCCAAGAAACAGTGCAGAGACACAGCAAAACATCAATCCAGAAGGAAAATGGAAACATCATGATACATAAGTGTTTTTCATTACACCCTTTTTCCCCATATATAAAGGGCCTTTGATTCCATCCCCACAACTCTAGATTACAATGTCTTCACTACTCTAAACGAAATGCAAAGTGCTTTGATTGTTAGTCAACAACAGAAGTGTTAATACTAGAAGTTGTGTGGTTTGGGTTTTTCTTCTTATGAAAGAGCCAAGGCATAATTCCAACACAAACATGAGCCATCTACTAATTTTCAAGGCACCATCCTAAATACCTAGGTGTTTTAAGGAGACAAAGTGTTTCATGTAAACACATCCAAGCAGACACACAAACACCTTGCTACTGCCACATTCTTATCAGAAACAGCTGAATATCACTGACACCTTCCTACAAAGACCAGTCCAAAGCGCGACAAAAACATTTCCAAATATTTTGAGCAATAAAACCTGTTGTCATATCATAAGCCTTACTCACCAGGCAGTAGGACTTCCAGCTCCAACCACAGTGAACAGGTCTTACAGAAGAAGAAACTCCTGGCAGAAATTCTTTAACACCCAATTTTTCACTCACACATCTTATGAAACTTTGTTTTTCACAGCAGGAGTATGATGGCAGCAGTGTTTTCACAGTGTCAGCTGGCAATGCCCAGCTCTCTTTCCTGAACAGCTTTGCCAGGTTTATCTGCTTGGGCACAGTTGTAGGCTATTAAAACCCAAACCATCCATTCCTTGCACAGCTGCTAAACACCAAGAAGTTACATGCCAAGTGTATATAACACATAACTTCTTTCCTAGATTTTCTAAGAATATTTAAACTAAGTGCAACATTTAGTTTACAGAAAAATCCTTTTTGCTCAAATCTTTAGGTACAAGGCAATCAAGTGATTTTCCATGGTCCTGGCTCTGAATGTATTCGAAGTAGGGCTCACACTGCAACCTATAAAGTTCAAGCAATAGACTGAAAAAAATTAAAGGGAGATCAGGAAAGGATTCATAGATGTGACAAAAAGCAAAACTCATTTCACTGCAGGTGTTCCATATAAAGACACTAATTAATATAGCAATATTTCTGTTTTTCTCATCGTAGACAAAATAATTGCTTTCTTTTTTGCTGGAAAGAATCTAAAAGCTATTTCTGAATGAAGAATTAACAGTTTTGGTTCAATCTTGAGCTTATAAAGGCTGAGGAAATAGCATTTTTCTCCTGGTTATTCCTCAAATCTACTTAGATAATGCAAGTGAATAAAATTATAACAGTGGATTGCTTCCTCTTAAAAAGGCTTCACATCTCTTTTGATTTGAGGCCAAGCAGAAGCTGAATAACTGTTATTTATATTTGAACAGTTTCACTGTCATCCCTTACTTCCCTCCTCTCCCAATAACAACTCTCCATCATCCATAACTAAATCAAACAGGGCTTTCCAACCTCCAGGTACTAAAAATTCCCACTGTTTTTTATAATAGGCATTTCAGTTTGACATAACTAGAGGTATTTTGAAAGCCACTGTTGCAATAATTATTGAATTAATAAGTAAAAAGAATAATATTCTTGTCTTCCTCAAAATGTTATCTACAAAGTAAGATAAGCTTCCTACTTTCTTAACTGATACAGCCTCTACTATGAATAAAAAATACTCTTTTCAAAGGTTTTTTTGCATGAAAACGGAAGTGGTTTTCCTGTTATTATCTTTAATTTTGATGCCACTTTAGTCGGGGCAGTTTGAGAATTAAAGAAAAAAATACTTAAGTACAAATAGTACTTGCCTTTAAAACTAAAAACTTGCTTCATAATCGCCATTTAGCAAATGGAAGAAATCATAATCGTCACCAGAAAAAACATTTCTGCATAAGTTCATGAATTTTACTGCATGCAGTCAACAAACACTTTCCCCAAACCCTTGCTAGCTAGAGATAATTGACGATCATTGAGATTATTTGACTGCACTAATTACATTAAATGACCTCCTTAATATCCTCCACTTCGCACTATACAATTGGAACAGAAACATCTGTTCGTGCCTCCTCTTCAAAAGGAAACATTCTCCAAGCTGCCGACACTATGAAGCGGATTCTTTTTTTTTTTTTTTTTGCGATTATATAACTTGTTTCTTTCCCAGCGCTGCTGCAGCGTGTTTTACTGTGAATTGACGGGAACGGAAGCCTTGCGCTGGGAGCGAAAGCAGGACTTTATTCCTTGCAGGGTTTCTTTCGCCGGTGCGAAAGGATCCCCCGGTCGCAGCTGGTTTTGGAGCTGGCGCCCGCCGGGGTCTGTGCCCAGCCGGGGCGGCAGGCAGGGAGCGGGGCAGGGGCCCACGCCGAGCTCTGTGGGCAGCCGGGCTGTGCCGCTC
>NW_005054354.1:3499608-3502928 GCF_000277835.1 Geospiza fortis | reverse complement strand
CTCGGCAGCCCGGGGCAGTGCCGCCATCCCCGGGCAGCCGGCACTCGCGGGGGCTGCGTTGTCCGGGCAGAACAGCCCATCCTGCAGGCGCCTATATGCATCTGTATCCCTTCGGCCCTGGGAAGGTAAAACTCGTGTCCAAGTCAATTCACATGCTGCGTTACAACTATCCCCTCACTCCCTGCTCACGTCTGACAGAAGTTTCCAGGCTATGGGCTGAGAACGGAGGTATTTTGAGGCACCCAACCCAGAGGAATTGGGTTCTCATTTAAAATATTTCCTTACTTCCTTAAGGACAGTGGACAGCAAAGAGCAAAGCTATGCAGGTGTGATGTGAAAAACACCCCGTATTATCTAGGTGTGATATGAAATCTAAGACTATCTGGGGCTCTGATAACATGTTTGTGTCCATTTTATCTTGAAGCTTGGGACTGGGTGTATGGTTCATTGGTAAAGAAATCCTACCTATGTTCAAGGCCAAAGTTCTCAGTGCATGTCTTGGGAGACATGGAAATATGAGCCTTACTCTTCTGTTATCTGTCATTCTCTTAGTTCCCTTAAGGTAAAGGAATCATAAAACTATCAAGCTGCCTTGTTCTGTGTGAGTTATCTGTTTTCTATGTTCTTTACATAGTGATACAGATATATATTGGTTGCTTATGGTCAGGAATATTTGCTGACCTTTGCCAGTGGAAATTCCTAATTAATTTCTTACTTCTGCTCCTTCTTGCCTGATATTTCCTGATCATTTCATCTACCACTATATCTAATGCTAAGCTGGCCTTGTAGCAATGACTTCTACTTGAACACAAATCTATATTGATTGAAGTTATTTCTACTGTTGCTTTATGGAGTCTAAGATCTCCTGAATGATTTAGATAATAAAGCTGTTCTGATCAATGACCATTAACAGTAATAATTACTGCCTATGTATAGAAATCTGTGTAAGCCACTAGGTAAGTCCCTCCAGGCTGGTAGTAGCTGATTGCCAACAGTAGCAGATTTGGGGTGTTCATCCCACACTTCAGCTGAGTATCTCCTGGTAGGCAGCATTGGCTCCACATGTGGTGTGGAAATAGTTTGTGTATCACCAGTGATACAAAAACTTCAGCTTGGGAGGCTCTGCTTTAGTAAATGCATTTTTTCTGTACTACAAATACAGATGTCAATGGTTGGAGGCTGCAAGTAAAGACACCTTGTATCTGTGCAGCATGCAATTTTCAACCTAAAAGGAAACATGCCCTGTGAAGAATGATACTGTATTGTTGTTCAAGTAATATCTGACACTGCTAGGAGTATATCAGTGTATTACCAACTGTGCCACACCAGCATGCACAACATGAGAAAATTCCACTCCAGAGATACTGTTCAACAGAACCAGGATTTTAAACTAATTTCCTGCTTCAGTATTCCCTGGAGCCAGTTGAGATCTCAGTCTAGTACAGCTTCTTTGGTGGGTTTTGATTTTTCAATGTCTTATACACATAAACACATCTAAACTGAGGAAAAGTCCCAAGGGAATGTCTGTGCTGAAGTAGTTGTGTAAACCCAGAACAGGGATCTCTCTGACTCCTAATACTCCCCAGACATGCTAATATGCCTAGAGGACTGATGTTAGGATCCTGCAGGGGTTGGAAGCCAGAAGTTACTAACAGATGGAAAGGTTCCAGCCATCTGTGCATGAGGTAAGAGTTTTTGCTTGGCATCTTGTCTTAAGAAATGGAGATTTAATAATTTTATTTCCATCAGTGGCATGTACTCCTGACTACTCATGCACTTTTACTACTCAGACTGACCCTATATATTGTCCTCTGTTTATGAAACTATAAAAGTTATGAGAGCTTCTTTGTACTACAGAGAGTCACAAATACTACAGGATAGGAGAGTGGGGTTATTTAGGGGTCAGTGCATTTCTTTTTCCTCACAATGAAATTTAACAGCTTAAACAGAATAATTTTTTTATTGAAGTTTTTGGGATATACCATTTCATTAACTCCTTGGAAAGGTAAGTTCCTTAAACTAGCTTAATTTGCTTAATGCAACAACCTGTATCTTAATTAGAATCGCACGGTTAGTACTTCATGAATTTTATCTGCCGTGGTGTCTTTCCCTTAGAGATAGTGCATTAATCATGGGCAGGACAGCTTGACTAACTTGATTATAAAATTGCTCTTGATGAAAGGTTTAACCTTCTTCACAACTGAAGTGTATCAGTATTTTGTTTTGATCTCTCAAGTGTAGTGTTAGTGTCTTTTTCACAAAGTCTGATTTAGTTGGTTGCCATAAGCTGTGTCAGAGCATGATACGCATTGTCTTGGCCAGTAACTAAAGAACAATCTAAAGCAAGAAAAAACCAGAAATTCTTACAGTTAAAATGTTATAGCTTTATAAATGAACTATCTGAACTTAATTGAAAATCCTCCTAGATGACTGAGTAAAAATGTTGTGCCATCTCTCACTCCATCATAGAATATCAAGTCAGTTCAAAGTCCCTTTTGGCTGAGGTTTGCTATATACTGGGCAATGTTTACTGTTATAGTGCAGATGCAGTTTATTGCAGAAAAACCCCCACACTTGCTGGAACAGTTTGTGCTGAATATCTGAGTGAAATAAACTATCTTAGAAAAAAAAATCCACCACTCTAATATTTCCTATACATGAATTTTTACTAGAATAGAAATTTAGTACCAAAAGAAATTCTACTAAGCTAGTAAGAGCCTCTCTGGCAAAACTGGCCCATACTGGGACATAACCAGAAAGCCTAACCTTCCCCTTCTAATTACCATGTGCAGAAGTAACCACCCTTATGGTATTCACCCTCTTCAGGCAGGAACTTAAGGGGGAAAATTTACTTGGCACCTGTTGCAGGCAGAGGCAAGCAGAATTTCAAATCATGTTGGATGTTAAGGTACCCAATGAGAGTGTTACACAACCAGCTCATATATATATATATGTATATGTATACATGCACATATAGGTAGAAAATGCTTCACAGCAATGATTAATCAAAACATTAAATTGAACTATGTACAACATTTTTCTATAATAAATATATAATAATGAAATTACTGTAAATGTTATGTTTACAATTATGAATGTAACTCTCTTACATGATAAAGAATTTGACAAATTTGAGGAGTGTTGAGAAGGAACTTCTGAGTTACAGGTAATGCTCAAAAGCACATTTTGTTTTTGTTTTATGTGAAATATGATGACATTGTAACAGACATGAATAATTTCAAATAAGTTAGGGTTTATATTACAATGAAAAATACATTGTGAAAAGGGAAAACAAGAAAAAAATAATTACTTTGTAAGTA
>NW_005054354.1:3487807-3499597 GCF_000277835.1 Geospiza fortis | reverse complement strand
TAGGGAAATAATCGTAAATAAGGAAGTTGTATGACAATGAGGTAAGTCAGAGCTTCCTTATGATTGCTTGTAGATATTCAGAATGATGAACATCCTTTTCCTTGCCTCCATAAAACCTTTTTTAGCTTTATCATACAAGCATCATAAAACTACAGGACTAGAAGGGGATTCAATAAAACACATTATCCAAACCACTACATTCAGTGAGGGTCTTTCATAATTGGAGTGTTATTGTGACTGTCAGCACCCCATGCAGGCATGCTCTGTGCTACATGGAGCTGCTTGCAGCTGCCAAGCTACTGCTCTGGCACTAATGAAACTGCTGGGTTCCCAGGCTGAGGTCAGTACCCTGCTACTGCCCTTCTGAAATGTGTCTGAAACCTCTTCTTCAGCCACAGCTCCCAGGAGGGAGAAAGGAAATCCACGTTGGTTAGCAGCTGCCACTGAATAGAGGAGAGAGTTATAAATAAATGGAAATAAAGAATGGGGGCATGTGGCTGAAGCCATGACAGTCACTTTTTGGTGTGGCAACAGATAAGCAGTGCTCTGAGTGACAAAATGTCAGTCTGAATATGTAGACACTGTGATGATGTCAAAAGAGTCTCATTTGAATTGGGATTCAGGAGGATCCTCCATTTAAATCCTGTCTGAACTACTGACAGGCTGCATGACCTTCTACAATATACAGAGCTCCACGGGTCAAATTGGCCTTTGCTGCAACTAAATTGACTACAATGGAATTATTCTGTGACTGAACTTGATTTCTCAGACATCAGTCAACACAGCTGGTTCACTGAATAAATGAAAGAAAGCAATCATAGATGTCACTGGAAAACAGATGCATCTGAACTGGGTCTTTCACTTTTGGCAAAACTGGACCAGAAATGCAAAACTTAAAATGCATAAGTAATTGCTGATAGTGGGTTCTTGATATTGAAACTCTCTGAAGGTAACAAAGGTGAGAAAGTGCCATTATCTTTTCTAAAGGGAATGTAAATATCACATATGTTATTTAAATCTTGGAAAATGATGAATGTTTCCCTAAGTATTCTGGTATAGATTGCTTTTAAAAAAAATTAATAATGACAAATGACTCAGGTATTTATGCTGAGTCATTTACATTACAATGCTACACACAATGCTTTGTCCATAGAAAATGCTTTTAGAGTCAGATAACAAAATAATTGTGTTATTTTATAAAAGGTAATTGTTATAAGAGTGTCAGGGGCAGAACGGGAGCTTCAGACAAAGTTTACTGGGGAGAGCCCCCTGCCCTGTTGAGTCACAAGGTGCAGAAAGGACCCTCTTGCTTTCTAAAATCCTTCTCAAAAAGGAGTCTGGGTGGAGCTGGATCCAGTCCTAGTCCCAGACTTTAAATGGTTTATTTCTAAAGTATTATATGGTGTAATTGAGCCTTTTTACTACTTTTTCCCATGGGATTAAAGATGGCAAACCAAATACATTTATATGAATAAAGTAGATAAGAATTTAAGTTGACTATGATGATGAAAAGACAAAAAGACCTTAATCAGAATTATTTCCAGCACAGTATAGGTAGCTACTACTACATAGTATAGTGCACTATGTATTGAAGCAATATTGAAACAATGATATTAAAGCTAGCAAAATAATTATGGAAATTGATGTTACTCACTCACACAATGCCTGTGAGCAAATCTCTTGCTCAGCCTCGAGGATTAACCTTGAGGGGTGTCCCCACCCAAGGGAGGAGTCTCCCCACACAGTCTGAGAAGGGGTTTGTTAGAAAACCCTGCCATTAAAAAGAAGGACTGAGCTGTTAGAGTACAAAGTGATTGACTGTGAGTCACATGTCTCCAGGCTACATTATCAGAGCTATCACTTGTTGGCTCCTTTACCAGGAACTCTGCCACATCCTCAGAGGTGCCAGTTTCTGCTGGGAAACATTGTTCTTCCTCTGAATGTTCAATTTTGGGATTGCTAAGTCAGGCTGGTCTCAGCATTTTTCACTACCTGTGTGACTTGCATGAGCTGTGAACCTCATGAAGTTCAGTGAGGCCATGTACAAGGTCCTGCACATGGGTCAGGGAAATCCCAGGCAAAGTACAGGTTGGGCAGGGGATGGCTCAAGAGCAGCCAGCCCAGGGGGGAAGGACTTGGAGGTGTCCATAAATGACAAGCACAACATGACCTGGCTGTGTGTGCTCCCAGCCCAGAAAGGGAAATGTATCCTGGGCTGCATCCAAAGCAGCATGGCCAGCAGGTCAGAGGTGAGGCTGCACCTGGAGTTCTGCATCCAGGTCTGGGGTGCCCAGCATAAGAAGGATGTGGACCTGTTAAAGCAAGTCCAGAGAAGATGAGGTTGGAGTATCTCTTCTGTGAAGACAGACTCAGGGAGTTAGAGCTGTTCAGCCTGGAAAAGAGAAGACTTCAAGGCACCTTCCAGTACCTGGAGGAGACCTACAGGAAAGCTGGAGAGAGATTTTTTACAAGGGTGTGTAGTGACAGGACAAGGGGGAACGGCTTCAAACTGAAAGACAATTAGTTTAAATTAGATATTTGGAAGAAATTCTTTATTTCAAGGGTGTTGAGGCACTGAAACAGTTTGCCCAGGGAAGTCATAGATGCCCATCCCTGGAAGTGTTCAAGGCCAGACTGGATGGAGTTTTGAGCAACCTGGCCTAGTGGAAGGTGTCCCTGCCTATGGAAGTGGTGTTGGAACTAGGTGATCTTTAAGGTCTCTTCCAACCCAGGCTATTCTGTGATGCTGTGAAATGAACCAGATCAAGAACCTGTTTTCAACCTAGCTGAAATGCTTCTGTGTCTGTGTACCTGTGTCACTAAGTGTGCTGGTCTTGGCTGGAAAAGGGTAATTTTCTTCATAGTAGCTGGTGGTATGGGCTAAATGTTGGATTTGTGCTGGAAACAGTGTTGCTAATTCAGGGATATTTTTGATTTTGCTAACCAGTGCTTATACAAAGTCAAAGTTTCTCACCCCACCAGCAAATGGGCTGGGGGTGCACAAGAAATTAGAAAGGACATTCAAACCCAACTGACCTAAGGGATATTCTGTACCATATGGCATCATGCTCAGTACATGAAGCTGGGGAAAGAGAAGGAAGGAGGGGTTTAACAAGTAGAAAAAAAATACTTGGCATAATATAAGAAAACTTGGAGAGGTGACACAGGTACACTTTTTCATTTTTTCATGCCAATTTAGTAATGAGGACAATGGAGTATCTTCTTAAGACATGATTAAAAAGAGATCTGAAAGGGTTTTCCAGTTCATCCTATTGCTTCAGAGAAGAATCCACTCTATCTAATCAGCTCCTGGCAGATATTTGTTCAATCTGACCTTGAAAATGTGCAGTTATGCTGATTCTTCAGATCCCTCCAGTCAGCTACTGTGTAACATTCTTTACAGTTCAAAAGCTTTTTGTGAAATATAACTGAAATCTTCAAGTTGCAACTTAAGGCTTTTACTTCTTACCATATCAATGGACATGAAGAACTTTTTGTATCTCTCCAAATGCTGGAACAGGCTTCCTGGAGAGGTGGTCAGTCCCCAGGCCTGACCTGGGGGTTTAAGGGGCATTTGAACAATTCCTTTAACAACACACTTAAACTTTCAGTCAGCCCTGAATGGGTCAGGCAGTTGGACTACATGGCCATTGTTGGTCCCTTCCAACTGAAATACTCTGCTCCATTCCATGTTCTCATTGTGTCAGCCACCATTATATGCAAGTCAAGTAATCTGTTTAAAGGCAAGTACTTTGAATTAAGTTGAAGGTCTCATTGGGTGTGCTGAACTTTGATTTGGGACTTTAGAGTCTATGGCTGTAAAGATCAGATAGCAAATCTCAACTACGCACATAGTTCCTAGTACTTTAATGTAAACTGTGTAGATGTGTTGTCTTTATTCAAATATACATGACTGGGGGAGAAATCATACAATGGTTTGGGTTGGAAGGGACCCTAAAGATCATCTGGTTCCAACCCTCCTGCCATGGGTGGGTACAAACTAGATCAGGTTGCTCAGAGCCCCATCCAGCCTGGTCATACAAACATACAGGGATGGGGAGTCCACAATCTCTCTGGGGTAGATTTTATGTAGACACAGAGAGGGTCAATCCATAAATTTCTGAGAAATGCATGAGTACTTTATATGGATGAAATAAAAATCAGAATGCCATATTTTTTCATTTATTTTTCCACAGGCCACTGAAGACTTTGGAAAATAGTGGAATGGAATAGTTCCAAGAAGATCTGGGGTGTTTAGAATTTTTTAGTAAATCCTTTATGATCAAATTGTATGTATAAATATACTAAAAATTACTCCTAATGCTTTACTTACAATTCTAAAAGAAAAGATTGAGAAGTAGATCATTTCACTGCTAGGAAGCCAAGACTGGAAAATACAGGTTTATCATACGACAAAAAAAAGGTGGAAAAGACAAAAGGAATAGCTGTGAAATTTGTGCACTGTGCAGCTGGAAGCAAGTTCTGAAGCTTTCTGGGTTTATTTTTTATTGGGAAGAATGTTTCAGGATAAAATAAATACATTACATAATACAAAAGTAGATCTGCCAGCATTAATAGACCAGCAGGATGACTGATAGGCGCAGTCAGAAACACACGAGATTATGGCTAATGCTTGAATTAGTGCAACCCCTATGCATTACTATCAATGCAGTAACTGCAGTCAGCTAGAGAATAACTGCCCATCCCCTAATTCTGTTGGATCTACTTAGTAGTAATGACTTGGATTCCTATTCCAGACCTTATTTCCTTTGACATGCTATAGCTCATCTGCTATGAAGACCATGTCATATTTGAAAATGCCTCTTAGGTGGATCTCTTAAGCCTCTCATATTAACCCAGTTCTTACATACTTAGTTAAATGTGATTTCCAAGTTGAAAAAAAATCAATCTATTTCAGAGGCACACAGGTACTCTCATGCCTCACAGTCAACATCTGAAGTTACCAAAGGCAAATGTGGAAGCAAATATATTTAAGGAATACTGGATCTCTGTGTTTGTGTCAATTTGTTTGTCTTCTGGACATTGCCAACTAACAGCTTGTTTACAAAGCAACTTATTAACACACATGAGCTGAAATTCTCACACTGGAAACCTGGTGATTTTTTGAGCATACAAGCCTTGAGTTGCATGGTTTTTGTGAGGGAAAAGCATCACAGTGCACATCAGCTACAGAGAAAACCTGTGCATGCACACTGTCTGGGTTCAGTAGATGTTTGGAAGCTTTCTTGGAATTACTGCACTGCACTGGCTGCCAAACATCTGGAAGTCAGAAGAAAAATGTAGAAAAGTGGCAGGGAAGAAAATGACTAGCAAAAGCAGCTGTCTCCCATAAAAAATGGTAGTCTGCTATTCTGGGCTATAATAGGTTTTGAAAAAGGCATCAATCTGGGACATAGAGCACAGTGGGTTTAAGAAGCTTCAGAAATTGTTTTCCTTCAAAGGACTGTAAAAAAAAGCCAGTGAATCTGATATCAGTCTGAAAAAAGGATATTTATTGAAATGTGTGACTAAACTCAGTGCAATCAGATTATTAACTTGAAATTTAAAACGTTGAGTATCAGCTCTAAGAAGTTAGCCTCTTATGTGGGCAGAAATATCTGACTAATGATATTCCCCATTTCCAAACTCCTGACAGCTTCTCAGTTTATAAAATCCCCAACTTTCTCTTTCCCAACCATCTGTCAACACTCCTAGCTTTTCCCTTGATAACTTCTACATTGTGGTTGTTCATCACACTAAAATCAGCACAAAATCCAGTTACTACACAGTCTTGAACCTTGAATATGTGCATGCATAAAAAAATAAACTTCTCGTAATATATAATAAATAACTCAAAGAATACTCATGTGATTACTGTATTTATATTTAATTAATGGCAAGCACTCAGTATTTAAAACTATGTAAAGATGCTGCAAAATTTCCAGCCTCCTGCATTAAAATGCTGTAGGTCCTTACTAAATATAAGTTCAACTTGTTGTGCCCTTGAGAAAACGCATTTATAACCTATATAATATCCTCTAGTATATTAAAATATATGGATCTGATATTTAGATAAGGGATATTTAGACACATGCAATGAGCTCCTAGCCTGAAGTTCAGGATAAGGTTTGCTTTGCCTGAGGGTAGCTGCCTGGAAGTTGAGTGTTTGAGTCTGCTGAACTAGTAATTCACTCTGCTACAATCAGTGAGGGAGGGAGGTACCTGAGGAGACATTTCTAGATAACCACCCAAAGAGAGGTGTCCAGAGTACAAAGGATAACCAAAAGTGCCTGCTTCCTTCCACTGACTGCTGGAAGAGCACAGAGGACCAGTTTTATACAGCTGAGGTGTGAGTGATACAGCATTTTTACCTGAGCACAAGGGAGGCCCTAGAGCACAGAGAGATGAGTTGGGACACACATTTGGCCAGCATGCAATAGTGTGGTGAGCCCTGAGAGACTACAACACGATGGCAATCAATCAGGCTGGGAAATCAAGTAGGAAGTTGGATAGAGCTGTAAAGCAGAATGCTCATACATGTTGCTTCCACAGTTAGAGCTCAACAGGGAGCTTGATAACTAAACAAAACCTGCCCTGGATCAATGACTGTTTTAGGGATGTCTGTAATCACGCTGTATTATTATCAGTATAAAACTACATGGTCTGTAGTTTCTGTTGGCTAACTTAAGCATTAATAAGAATATAGGAATTAAAGAGTGAGAAAGCAGGTTTTAAGAGAGGAAATAAAAGAGAAAACTCAGTTATCTGGATATTACAATAGCATGCAAGTGTACATTTACTGTATTTTAAACTGTGATGAGTAGCATTAGCAGCATTTTTGGGTAATGGAAAATCTACTTTCCTTCCACAGATTGCTGAAAGATGCCCACAGCATTGCTACCTGAACAATTCTGAACAGAGGAGGAATGAATCAGAGAATCAGAGAACGGTGGCTGTCCTGGCTGCCTGAACAGGTGCCAAATTCTAATCATTTCAGTAACTGCATTAATTTCAGTTTTCAGTGTGTTAGTTTCAGTTGAATCATACCAGAGACTCAGGTGACTTCCTAATTATTTTCTGGAGAAAATATTGTCTGAAGTGACCCTTTCTTAAAATAAGAAAAAGGTTGAAATAAATGTTGGAGTTTTGGAAACTTATCCGCCATCAAATCAGAATAACGCTCTAAAACAGGGAACCTGTATGTGGTTATAATCACAGGGAAGGATGGAAATGACACTTGTGTACAATGCAAACAAAAGCAATAAAAAAGGACTGATCCTTAATCTGCAGTGAGTCTGCTCAAGGGCAAGAAGAAATCTATCTGTTTAGCTAAATCAGATGAATTTACCCACAGGATTTCCTGTTGAGTTACTGCATCAGGCAGAATAATTTGTTTGGCATGTTATTCTTGAAAAATTGTTGTTATGAGCTATTCAAGCTCCTTCCATTTATCTTTCTGATAAAAGCCCTCAGCTGTCAGGTAGTGGGATGTCTGGCACTTACAGACTTATTTCACTGCATAAATACTTACGAGAAAAAAGAGAACTGCATGCAGACAGAATACTGTAATATTCCCTGAAGAAAGCTTTTAATCAACAGCTTCAAAAGAGTGCTCTGTTAATGAGCAACTGAAATGTTATAAATTCAGCCAACAGCCTCTATGTTTAATTTAGACAGTCTTCCTTGCAGCTTGAGAGCACAAAAGACCAGTGTCAGTGGCCTGTAGGTCTTTGCAGTTGCTGCCCAGTGGTTAACCATGGGAAAGAAAAGCTATTGCAATTTAATTAGCTGAAGGGTAACTTCTAGGTAATACTGATAAAATAATCAGCCAGAGGCCAGTGAACAGCTGGCATGAAAATCAGACAACATAATGTCTGAAAAGTTTGATTTGTATTCTCGAAACAGCTTTATTCCCAAAAAGCCCTCCAGCCCACTCCTCTACAAAATGATGTATTGTTTCTTGAGCCCATGTTTTTAGGCTCGTTTGAATTCTGCTTGCTTGGCTGAGATCAAGGCAATTCCTGGCATCTGGATTTCAGCATATTCATCAAAGGCAATACTGTATCATTGCTTTAAAAAGATAGTAGATTGTAAATAAACAGTGAACACGATGACTCTACAAAAAGCTAACACAGCACTAAGCAGCAGTTTAGCCAAAGGCAATTGCAATTGTTAATGTTTACTGTGGGATGGTTTCAGCAATTCTGAAGGTCTTTTTCCTGAGCAGTGCTGTTCTAATGCTTAGCTCCTGTGCCCTCTTGCTCTGGGGCTGGATCAGCCTGTAACAGGGTAGTTCTTCCCAAGTACTTCTGTAATCAGCTGATCATGACAGCATGTATTGCTGATATGAACTTTTTCTTTATTTCAGAAGAAATACTTCATATATACAATTGAAAGAAAAACCTTTCAAGATCATGCTTTCTTTGCTCATACCAAGATTGTCATCCTAGTTCAGAGTTATAGGAGTGTTGGCTTCCCAGTGTTGTGTTCAGCCCCAGTGCTGACATGTGGTTATACACACATCAGGTATGCACAAACAGATTTCTCATTTATATCACTGCTACCACATGGAATTGTTTTATAATGTAGAAATGTTACTCTAGAAGCAACAAGCTAGATCTATGAGTGCTGGCACCAGTACCAGCTGAATCTTTTTTCCTATGGGGTAGAGTCTCTCCCATGTGTGAGCTGACAGTGCAGCACCTCCTCAGATGTGGTTCCTGGAATCTCCTTTTCTCTGAGATGCCTGTGTCACTTGGTTGATATTGCACAGTAATGAACATGGAAACCTTATTTCCTCAGAAAGCCAGTTGGAACTGTATAATTCAGACTGTGCATTACTACTGGTTTCAATGAAGTTCTTGACAAAATTTTAAGCTTAAAAACCAGAAGTGCCATTTGGTCCTTTTCCAGGCACCTCTTTAGGAGGGATGCTGATCTAAAATAGCCACTTAGTGTGAAATACAAAGCTCCCATACTTAGGGTGAAATCTGGATTTCAAAGAATCAGATTTTCATCTTGAGACCCTCACCTATATAATCCATTCAGAGGCTCTGTGGCATCTTGGAATTGGCAGGCAACTATTTATCTATCATGCTGATGACAAGGGCATAATTTATATAGAACTTTCTTCTTTTAAGCTTGGCCTTTCCTTTCCAAGGTCAACTTCCTTGACCTTGGCAACTGTTGCTTGAAACTGGACATTACAAGCACTATGAAGAAAGGTCTAATTTTCTCCATCTGGAAGCTGAAGATAATACTACCTAAACTAGAGGGATATTGTGAGCATTCCTTGTCATAATAGCTAATTTCTAAATAATCTCATTGTAATAAAATTTTTAAAACCATTTAAAAAGTGGTGTTTTATAAAAGTTTAGTGGTGAATATTTACATATTCAGCTTCTACTGTTAGAATACTAGTATATGTTTTATTTTATTTTTAGCTGGTTAATGAGATTTCTTAATTTAGAGTTGCATCTCTCTAATGACCTTTGTTGGATGCTAAATTTCAGATTACATTTACATATGAGACACTCCTATTTTTTTAATTAGGAGACATGTTATGGGGATAATCAGTTTATCTTAAGCTGTAATTCTATGTCTAGCAAGGATTCAAATTTCTAGGGTGTATAATGGGTTAGTGAAATCTGGTAAAGCATCTTTGAGATAAATCCCAGCATATGAGATCAGTTAGATCTAGCTGTAAAATGGAACAGAAGCCTAATTTTAATTTTCATTTGCACAGTTTGGTGCTTTACTTTTTTTCTTTTACAACTTGACAGAGCTCTATCTGAAATTTAAAAAATGAAGGAACTGGATGGATCTTTTGAATATGCATTAACTAAATGGGAGAAACAAAACTAAAAAAAAAGAAGTAGCTAGTTTCATGTAAGGTTAGTTTTTCTATTCCATGGAAACTAATTTGACTCCAATGTAAATCCTCTGGTGAAAGGATGTGCATGCTTTGCAGATACAAGATCCTTCTTACACAGGCTATGTGGGCACTAAAATAGTACAGGCACCAAAGTAACAGTAACAATTTCAGTAAGAGATCTACAGTTCCATATGAGGTCAAGGCATCATTGTGAAATTAGGAAGCATCTGGTTTCTTGGCATTTAAGTTTATATTTTAACCTTTGTGTTAACAACAGCGTCACTTTCATTTTTAGTTGTATGCAATATATCATACTTTGGGGGTTTACTATTTTTATGCAATTACAGTCCTTGTGACAGAAACTGGACAAGCCCAGCTGCAGGACTAAGCTGCTGGTTAAGCACAGAGCTTACAAACTGGCAGTGCAAACATTTTAGGGCAGCCAGTGCAATTTCATGCCGAACTGCCAAGGGAGTAAGAAATTGCCTATATACACAAAATACCCCCCAAAAGTTATACATTTAAAATACAGTGGATTTTTCTGAAACTGGTCCATGTTTTGGAGTCTGAGAAACTAAATCTCAGAGCCTTCTCACACTTCAGCATCTGAGCCAATCCAGGAACTACCAACAATCCCCGGTGTCCTTTAGGAGTTACGGTAGATGTTGTCACCTAAAATCTGCATGTGACTGATAACGCTTCAGGGGGAAGGGAGCAACTATCGAGAATCACCTCTGAGTAACAGGACCTTGGCAGTTGCAGGAGACAGTTCCTCCTGAGCAGGAGCATCCTCCATTCCCACCATTCTCAGCCTCCTCCTGTTGATCAGAAACATCCGCAGTTCCCACCTTTTCAACCTCTTCCTCCTGATCATGTGCCCAGAGCTGAGCTTTCTTCCTCTTAGAGCGGGCAAGATGGGGAAGGTTTGTGGTATCTGTACAGAGGCAGAGGATGTCAGAAGTACTGTCAGATGGTATCTGAAGCATTTTATTAATCCTGAATGGGTTAGAAACATGGTGCCTAGAAACACTGCTTCTCCCATCATAAGTAGTACAGATTTTTTTTTTTTTTAAGTAGTATTTTGTTTCTTTGTATTGTGTCACTTAACATACTGTGGGACAAATAACAGAATTTCACCCTGGTTCTCCTTCATTTTTGAGATAATGCTTGATCAGCCAAATTAAAAGTTCCTAAAACATTTAACTTTGAAGTCAAAACTGAGCACTGCTTCTTGCATGTCTGTACCTGTTCATCTACAGCCATACATTCCAAACGTGCTCAAGGACAATATTCGGCACTGAAATTGCTTCCACTGGTACACTCCAGAACTGTTTCCAGCCAAATGTGGCAGTTGTCAAGCAGCATTGCCACCAGCCCTTGCCGGCCGGGGGCAGCTGGGAGGGACCATTCCCAGCCCTTTGGAGTCAGTCCTGCGTGTGAAGCTGTCACCAGCACCGGCACAGGCTCGGCGGGGCGCTGCATTCCCTGCTGGCACGAAGCCCTGCTATCCATGAGGAGTGTCTCTGCTCCGTTACACACACTTCCCAAAAAAAGACTCCAAGTTGTTCCAGCCTCGGATTTCCCAGTCAGAGCGGGTGTGTCCCGCAGGAAGAGCCGCGCCCTCAGCCAGCCCTGCCGCAGGAGCCGCAGCGCGCAGGGATGTGCCCACGGCAGCTCCTGGGGCTGAAGGCAGCGCTTTGTGTTTGCTGAACGTGGCCATAGTGGGATATCGGCTGGAAAATGCTTTCCTGACCTGCCTGCTCTGGGGCACTGAGGAGAACGGGACCATTAAAACCAAGCCCCAAGCCTGCCAGAGCTCCAGCAGAGCTTGGACGACGCTCCCAGATAGACAATGGGATCGCCGGGCTTGGCCTGTGCAGGGCGAGCAGCTGGACTCGGCGGTCCCTGTGGGTCCC
>NW_005054354.1:3464064-3487795 GCF_000277835.1 Geospiza fortis | reverse complement strand
CCCAAAGCCCGCCCGCGCCGCGCCGCCCCGCCCACCACGGTGTCAAGATGGCGGCGTCTGCAGCGCGCTCAGCGGCCCGGCGGCTTCTCTTGCCCTGGTCCGCCCGCCTGGTGCGAGCGCCCGGCGTGGCGCAGCGGGTGAGACAGCGGGAAAGGGAACGGAGCGGAGGGAGGCGCAGGGAGCGTGGGCGCCGCGGTCGCTCCGAGCGCTGGTGCCCGGGCTGCCGCTGAGGGGACGCGGGGAGCCGGAGGACGTGGGGCGCGGTGCGTGCTGGGAGTTGTAGTCGCGGTGCACGGTGGGAGGTGTAGTGAGCGATCGGTGTGCGCTGCTCGGGTTTGTGTGCGGCAGCCGGCCCGGGGCTCCGCGGTGTGAGGGGGATGTCAGGGAACCGGGGATGCTCAGCAGGGGTAAACTGGGCTGGAACATGTGCCCTGTGAGGAGAGGCTGAGGGTCCGGACCTTATCCAGGATGGAGAAGCCATGGCTTCAGCTGGGCCTGTGAGAAGTATCTGTGCCAGCACCTAGGAGAAGGTTTTAAAGAACATAAAACCAGACCTGTCACAGTGGCAGGATGAGAGACAAGGGGTGTAAGTTGAAACAAGAGAGGAAAAACTGGATATGTTTGAGTCAAGCAGTGGAGCAGGCTGTCACAGAGCTGTGCAGTTTCTCACCATTGGAGATTGTCAGTACCCAGGTGCCAGAAGTCCTGAGCAAAGTGCTCTGACCAAGTTGGTCCTGCTTGGAGCAGGAAGTTGGACTAGAAACCTCCAGAAGTCTCTTCAAACTTGAATTGTGCTGTGATTCTGAAATAAGTGAGTTTTAAGAGATCTCACATATTCTAGGAGGAGAGTGGTTGAGAGCTGGATTTTGTACTTTCATGTTTAGGGCAGTTATATGGGGAGAGAAATCTTTGTTTATTTGAAATCACAGTTTTCAAGATAGCTGTTTGCTTGGACTTGGGATAGATATTTACATTTCTTGTTATTGAAAAACTGCAGTAAGCTTTCCTTCTTTTTTACCCTGCTCTCATTTAATGTGCTTTAACTGCCCCATGATTGTGCTGCTGTGATCCATGGCTGATGGATTTGCAGTCCTGGCATGGGCCCTTGGGCTGTATCTCACTTCACTTTAGAAAGCAGGTACCCAGGAGAATTCCAGATGGTGAAGGTCCTGCAGGCTCTTGCTGGCAGCAGTGGGAAACAGGCGTGGCTGGCTGATGAGAGTAACAGCTCCTGTGTCAGATTGGAGGCAGCAGATGCACCTCCTCACTTGTAGTTGTTGTTAGGGTTTGTTTCTCATTCAGGTTACTGCTTCCCTTATGTGAAGCAGGGGTGAATAGCAGTCCTGAATCCTTTCCCTTTTAAATGCATGCTTTAAGGAAGATCCACGGACTTAATGCTTGAGCTCAGCAATACATTTTTCAGAAAAGCATCCTTGGGTATAACTAAACAATCTCAGTGTGACTGATGACTTTCCTTTCCAGGGTGTGCATGTTGGAACAGGGAGGTGCACAGTTTCCAAAGCAGCAACGGAAGTAATCTTAAATGTCCCTGAGACTAGGGTGAGTCCTTTGGAAAATGGCTTGCAAGTAGCTTCTGAAGACTCTGGACTCTCAACATGCACAGTAAGTAACTTACAAAAGGAAGGGTTTTTTGTGTCTGTTCCTGCGTGTTCATTTCCTCATGGAACTAAATTGCATTTGCATTTCAATATTTATTAGCAACTGTTCCTAGAACTTAAGCCAGGACTTAAAAGTCTTAAGGCTTTTGTAGATTTGCAATTAAATTTTTTGTGAAGATGAAAATTTTCTTTTTCTTGAAAACCTGCTCTATTTAAGGAAAAAGCCTTAGCAAAGCTGTTAGCTGGGAAAATGACTTTTTTTTTTTCACTGAGGTTGGACTTTGGATTGATGCTGGAAGCAGATATGAAAATGAGAAGAACAATGGAACTGCTCACTTTCTTGAGCATATGGCTTTCAAGGTGAGTTTGAAGACTGATGCAGACGTTTATAATGGATTTTTAAGTTATTTATCTTTAAAGATCAGTGATGAAAACTTTTTCAGAATTGTATAAATAAGTTTTCCAAATTGAAATGAGAAAAATAACATGGAGAACTAAGACTTTGGTTTCCATTAGAAAATGAAGTTAAAATCCTAGTTCTGTGTAAGTGTTACACAACTATGGATTACACAGATCTAATTTTTAACTCACTTTTACCTTTTTATAGTAGTCTTAGAAGATACACAGTCACCCTTTAGCCAGCTCTTTATTTTCATTTATGAGCACAGTAGGATTTATATCTGACTTTCAAGCTTGGAGAGATTAGTATGCCTGGTTTATTTCCAGAACACATTTTCTTTCTCTTGATGATGACTTTTCCAGACAAGAAGTAGTAATGATGAGTAGATGAATTGAAGGGTCTAATGTGATTTTGTTATTGTTCTATTTCAGGGAACAAAAAAGAGATCTCAGTTAGACCTTGAGCTAGAGATTGAGAACATGGGGGCTCATCTGAACGCGTACACATCCAGGGAACAAACTGTGTATTATGCAAAGGCTTTTTCCAAAGACTTACCAAGAGGTAATTGCTCTCATTCATCAGAAAAGCTGCAAAGAACAACATGCTTATCCAGCTTCCAGTGAGATGGCACAGCATGATGCTTTTGCAGTGTTACAGTCCCTTCCTTGCCTGGTGAAAAGTCTGTTCTTGAACTTCACAAGAACGTGAGAATATGGGTTTGGAAACGAGCCAGCAGGGAAGCTTATATTTGAAATATTTTTCTCTTCAGAGTCCCTAGATAAGGTCTGTCCCCTTGCTAGTTTTATTGCTCTTTGAGGTGGGTTTCACTTTTGGAACCAGATTTTTCTAGTAGTCTGGAAATACTCTTTTCATTTCCATCTCTGTTTGCAATCAGCTGTGGAAATTCTTGCTGACATAATTCAGAACAGCACCCTGGGAGAGGCAGAGATTGAGCGGGAGCGAGGAGTTATCCTGCGAGAGATGCAAGAGGTGGAAACCAATTTGCAGGAAGTTGTCTTTGATTACCTGCATGCCACAGCCTACCAGAACACAGCCCTAGGACGGACCATTTTAGGACCCACTGAAAATATCAAGTATGTCCAAAACTACGTCTGTCTTTAATTGTGTAGTAACTTCTGTATATTGAGAGACTTATCTAAAAATGTAGAGAACAGTGTCAAATTTCATTTTTACACTGGAGGGCAGCTGAAATTGCACTGAGTATAACTGTAAGTAGAACCCCTGTATTGCCTTAGTTTCCCTGTAGGCAAGCATCAAAGGGTAGGTGAACTTCAGATGTTCTCTGCATGACTTTGGATTTTTTTGCCATATTTTTCTCCTGTTTCTTATAAGTGCACCTGGCACAAATTGGAAATACTTATTTTTTCTTATAGGTGACATGTTAGGCATTATTGTAAGCACACAGTGTTTGCACTGCTCTTTTAGCATTTGTTTGGAGCAGTACAGATCAGAGGACTGCTAAATGTGCTGCTTTCAAAGGAAAGGAGATCATTAGTGCATCCTGTCTCCACCTGGCTGAGTTGGATTTCTCATTCCTCCTCAGGAAGCTAGAAGAGCTTTTTACTCAGTTCCTATTTGCTTTTTAGAAAGTCACCCTTATTTTAGCTTTCTGCCTCTGCTCTGAACAGTGGCAGCACTTTTAATTGTTTTGATAATTGTTTTGTTCTATACATTTATCTCTTTTTGCTACAATAAACGTTACTGACACAGTAGTGCTCTCTCCTGTTTCTAGATCCATAAATCGTAATGACTTGGTGGAGTACATAACAACACATTACAAAGGACCCAGAATGGTCTTGGCTGCTGCTGGAGGTCAGTATGGGATGCTCACTCTTGATCATGTGAAACTCTGCTTGAAACCATGGCCTGAGTCTGTGGGAACCACATGGTGAATTTGGCCCTGTGTAGCCCTGTGTGTTTTGTGCATTCATACCCTTTGAGCTTTTGTTCCCTTTTCCTGTCAGTAATATTCCAGAAACCTTAAATCAGGAGCAAGAAGTGAATTGGAGGCCCAAGTCATTCTTCCATGTAGGTGGGAAAAAAGGGTCTTAGAAGGTGTGAAGAGGGGAATGGCAAGGAATGCAGAGAGAAAGAAGTAACATTGAGGCTTGAAAGAGAACAAAAAGCTTGATTTGATGTAGTTTTAATGGAAGGCTGTTAGAGAACCAAGGGGGAGTCATGATGATCTTGCTCTGTGTAAAGGGAATGTGTGAAGAATCCAAAGGTGGGGTATTAAAGCAGGGGCACAAAAAATACTGCTTGGTTGAGTCTTTAAACTGTGCAGCAATTTAAATTAACTGTTTACAGAGTAACATCACAAAGCATGTGAAATACCTTTGTCCAGGGGTCTCTCATGATGAACTACTTGACCTGGCAAAGTGCCATTTTGGTAACTTGCCATCTGCTCCAGAAGGAGGACTGCCACCCCTGCCACCTTGTAGCTTCACAGGCAGTGAGGTAAGCTGCTGGGTGGCTTTTTGGGCTGGCCCTGACATCCCCTGACATGTGCTCTCTGGTGAGGAGAGCTGTGCCACAGACTCACCACATGAAAAGGTTTCTTGCCCCCAGTGATGGCAATGGAGTAGCTGCTTTCCAAAGCATTCTTTCTTGGACAAGTCTCACTGCCACCACTTTTTATTCTTCATCACTGCTCCTACTTTCCTTTTATCCTCTTACTGGAGCATTTCCACTTATTGAGAATCACTCATTTAAAGAATGTGGCAGAGAAATGAGGCATCCACGTTCTAGTCCCATCTCTTTTCAGATTTTACAAAGTCACCAGATTTCCTTGCTGCTGGTAGTTGTAAAATGACTTGTAATGCTTCTCTGTGTACGTTGGCAAAGTGATCTGAAATTGCCCCAGGGACACCAATTATGGCTGATGTTAAATTAATCTTCATATACTTCAATTTTAGTGCATGTTTTGTAATCCAGCTGTAGTGGCAAAGTCTGATTGCTGCTGTTTAACTTGCCCTGTGCCTGAGCATGTACAGGTTGCACTGGAGCTGCTGTGCTGTGTTGCAGATCCGGATAAGGGATGACAAGATGCCCCTGGCACACCTGGCCATTGCCGTGGAAGCAGCTGGCTGGTCAGACCCTGACACCATCCCCCTCATGGTAGCCAACACTCTGATAGGGAACTGGGATCGCTCCTTTGGAGGAGGAGTGGTGAGTGAACCTGCAAGCACCATCCTGCTCTCACTGAGGTCAGTGGGATTTCCCTGACTTGGGTACTGCCAGGACAGAAAAGGGCATCCAGTTGTGAGTCTCAGAGGGTTTGTTACCCAGGATGCAGGAGAATCTTAGGAAGTGGTTCTAAACCACCAAAATAGAAGTGACTTGAGGTTTGCCAGCCGTCATGGAATGTAGGATGTTTTATACCTGTATGTCATGAGAACCCCTGTATTGTAAATGCAGGGCCACCAACAAAGGGAAGGAATGATGCATCTGATTCCATGTCATCAGAAGGCCAATTTTTTACTTTATTATACTATATTATATTAAAGAATACTATACTAAAGAATCCAGAAAAGATACTTACTGAATGCTAAAAAGATAATAATGAAACTTGTGACTCTCTCCAGAGTCCCGACACAGCTTGGCACTGATTGGCCAATGAGTGAAAACAACTCACACCAGAGTCCAATCAGGCAATCACCTTGGGTAAACAATGTCCAAACACATTTCACGTGAGCACAACATAGGAGAAGCAAATGAGATTAGAATTGTCTTTCTTTTCTCTGAGGCTTCTTACTGCCTTTCAGCTTCCCAGGAGAAAAACCCTGGGCTAAGGAGTCATGTTCAGAGAATGTGAATGCCACACTTCTGGGTATCAGTAATTAACTGTCCCTTTCCTGAACCTAAGTGTCTTTATGATTTTGGGTCAAATCTGGGGTGGTATTTTGAAATGTGGTATTACATGCAAGGAAAGAAAGGGTTGAAATGAAGAGCTGATAATTAACCTTGTAGCCACTACTGCATGTTCAGTCATCATTGAAATGAAAATGGGAAATCATGGAGGTGACTAGTAAGCTTTCAAAAAACTTCATGTAATATCTTTTTCTTTTGCCTTGGCAGAATTTGTCCAGTAAACTTGCTCAGATTGCCTGCCAAGGTAACCTGTGTCACAGTTTCCAGTCCTTCAACACCTGCTACACTGACACAGGGTTGTGGGGACTCTATATGGTCTGTGAGCCATCCACTATTCAGGACATGGTGCACTTTGTTCAGAAAGAATGGTAAGCTACCAACTGTTTCTCTGAAAATATTGTTTTTAGTGGAGGAATACAATTTAAAAATAAAGAGAATATTTTTTTGTGGTTGGGCTTGCCTGGGAACAACAAATGCATCAAATTCTAAACTTTGGCACCCAAAGCCAAGTCCGAGCATCCAGTTTTTGGTACCATTATTTGGAGTGAATAGCTTGAGATGTACGTTTTGTTTCTTGCATGAGAAAACACAGCAGGGATTTTTTTTTGACTGCGAAATTACAGAAGCTATGAAACTGTCAGACCTTTTAGTATATTACACAGTCAGTGTACAGCCTGTGAGCTACAAGTGCCATCACTGAAAGAGCAGATATTTGTGGATAAGAATAATGAATGTGCAGTTACCAAACAGTTTTAGTCTGCAGTTGCTGCAGTTGATGTGTGCTGGTGTTAGACAGCTCTAGTGAATACATATGGAAAGTTGAGCTGTTACATATTGAAATTTGAAACCTATGATTCTAGACAATATTAATTCATCTGAGGCTTAAATCTGTTTTGAAGGATGTCCATAGATGACTGTAAAGCTTGATCTGCAGATGCTATTAAAAACACATACGTATTACTTAAAAGCACTTGATTTAAAGTGGGTGAAGTTGAAACAAGTCTTGAAAATGAGGAGTTTCTTTAATCACATAAATCACTTCTTATATACCATTATTCTATGAAATTCCTGTTAAGTGGTGGAGAAAAAGGTTATCACTGTGACTCTGTTGCAGCTTAGCAGTAGGGAAGATACAAGACAACTCGTGGGACAGGAATTTATTGTTAAGCTATTTAATGCATCCCCATCTCCTCACAAAATGTTCCATAGGCGGTGTGGCAAATTATTATCTCACCAAGAGAGGAGCCAGGAATCTGGATTGCCTTCTAGCTAATTGCCTGTTACCAAGCTGCTTGGCTCCTACTTTCTTAGCAACCTCCATTCTCAAGATAACAAGTACAGAATGCACTTGCCTCAAAGTATTTAATAAAATTAAACACAGCTCTTCTAAGAGAAAAAGCTTGCTCTTGGGTATCTTGATATGCTTCCAGAACCCGTACTTTTAGGCTGCTGCTTTGTATCCTTGGCTGGTTTTCCAAGCTGTCTTACCAGCTTTGTGTAGAGAAGAGTAGTGCCTGCTAGGTGCAGCAATGCCTCTGCACCTCTTTATCACAGGCAGTGGTGTACTACAGCCTGCCATTATTTAATGCCTTTGGATTGAAACTGTTTTTCAGGATAAGACTTTGCACAAGTGTTACAGAAAATGAAGTAGCTCGAGCAAAAAATCTTCTAAAGACAAATATGCTGCTACAACTTGATGGTGAGACTTTTGAGAACTTTTTATTCTCCTTGGAGCCATAGGCTGATAACTGAAGGATTTTTTCCCATTTTAGGGTCCACACCAATCTGTGAAGACATTGGAAGACAAATGCTGTGTTACAAGCGCCGAATCCCAATTCCAGAACTTGAGGCAAGAATTGAAGTAAGTGGCACTCATGTTGCAACTTTTAAAAGGCCAGAAAATTACTTGCTACAGAAAGTAACAATATAGAAATTGTATTTCTTTTTCAGCTGAGAAAACATTTCCAACTGAGAAAACTTCCAAGTGTTTTGTTTCCTGCTCCCTTGGATTATACAAAATTAGGATCAGAAATGGTTTTAAGATGGGATTGTAACAAAGATGCCTCTTTTACCCCTTTTAGGCTATAGATGCCCAGACTATTAGAGAAATCTGCACAAAGTACATCTATGATAAGCATCCTGCAGTTGCTGCCGTAGGTATGTGATATGTTTCCCTATGCTCCCATAACCCCTCCAGACCACTTGCTGTGAGTCGAGCATGTGTCATGGCCAACTTTCTTTAACTTCCAGGTCCAATTGAACAACTTCCAGAGTATAGCAAAATCTGCAGTGGCATGTATTGGCGTCGTGAGTAGTGAATAACAAGAACTTCAGCATATTTTAGCTTTAAAAATCCAGGAAAACAACAAAAAACACCCAACAAATCAACAACACCCTTTTAGACCTTTGGAGTTGCTTTTGAGAAGATTAAAACTCAAGAACCAGCCCCTCCTGTGTTTCTGTATAATGAAGAAAGGAATGGAAATATGTACAGTATTTGCATTTTTATTATAAAACAAGGATTGTCAGTAAGAGTCATTTCTTGACTTTAGTAGCATTCATCACTTGTTCTTGAGCAGCTTTCTTTGCCTTGACCATTTCCACGAGTTCCTGAAGAGAAGGTGGGGAAAAAAGAAACTTAACTAAACACGTAACTTTTGAGCAATGCTGTAGGTTTGAACACTACATAAATTCACTGTGAAACACTCTACTTCTCAACATAATGAGAAATCTACATAGTTTAATGTTGTAGAGCAATTTCCCTTAGAAACAAATGGAAGGTCAATCCTCCTGTACCAGGAACTTTACCTACAGGAGGCTAGGGATAAGATTTCATCTGCTAGAGTTTGCTGTCAAACTATAAAACAAATTTCCTGACACAGACATTTCTTCCCAGCTTCCAGAGGCACCATTTTCACTGAGGAACATTTAGTCCTTAGTGTTCTTTTGGGGTTGAGTTACCAAAACTAAAAAGTTACCTGTAAGGTTCCATCATTTTGCCTGTGCCAGATACTGTCTCTGTGAGACCATGGAACAATAAAAGCAAAGGATTCTCTCAAGACCTGGACTATGCCAGTCCCAGGAGGAGGTGAGGGACCTCACCTTATATCGTTTCATGCAGTCTTTTTTTGACCGGCCTGGAACAGCTGCTGCTATTTTCTCCCATCTTTCAGGAGTATTTACTGGATAAGTCTTCAATGCTTGTTCTAAAAGTTTTTGTTCTTCTGTAGTCCAAGGGGATGAATCTAGAGGTGATCCTGTTTTTGAATGCAAATATGACAACAAGAGTAGGTATTTTAAAAAGAGTCTAGAAAATATTGCAAAACATATTATATATTATTATATATTATTATTATTATATGTTATAGTTTATTTAAAATCCCTGAAGTTTTGGGATGTATTGTGTGTACCAGAAACCCTCAAATCTGGCACGAGAGACTGGATCATTTACTTGCTATCAAAGTTTGTAAGCAAATCTTGAGAAAGTTGTGGATTACTTTCTTTCTAAGAGACCCAGGGGAGAGAAGTGCACAAGAGGGGCTCCCTTTTCACCTTTACCTTCAAATCGTTCTGACGGGGCAGCACTGTCCATCTGAGGCACCACACCATGTTCTTTTTTAAATTTGTCAAATGCTTTCTTGTTTATGTCATCTTTTTGATGAGGGTCTGTGAGCAACAGACATTAAAGTGAATAATTATTGCAAGAATATTAAAGCCAGATGTAATAATAATAACAACATTCTGTAGCAGTTTAATTACAAAAATAACAAAATTGTAAACCCCAATTTCTACTTACTTTAAAATGACTATAAAGATGGTGGTAGTTTAAAAAAAAATCATTCAGGGCCCAATAAACTTTTCTCAGTGTCAGATTCTCCAACCCTTATCCTGCTTTATAGTGCTCAGAGGAATACTTGTTCCATATAATCTTAAACTTGAATCTGCAACTTCCCCAAAATCAAGAGGGATTGTTCTCTCAAGGGCTGTGGCACAAAACTCATGCATTGCCCAGGCTATGACCATGTCACAGAGGCAGGAAAATCCAGGTGCTCTTTGTGCCACTCCATGGTTTGTAATGCAGAAACCTCTTGAAAATTTAGTGGTTTTTTTTCCTTCTGTAGTGAAATGTGTAATTTCCTTGTGACCTTATTCCAGAGCTCTCTATGCTTCATTTTTCACTTTTATATTCATTTTTGAGGAGATGAGCCACATTCATTTAGGTGTCTTACTCTGGTGTTGGATTCCATTTATTCTTTTAAAGTATATCTAGAGCTTCATCAGTTCCATTTATTTTAGATGCCTTCCTTTGTAGGGAGCTTTCTATGAGGCCCATTTATCTCTCTCTGAGCCCTGGTATTTCATGTGTCCCAGACATCAGAGCATCAAGCTACACTAAGAGAGTTTCTGAGAGTTGTTTGTGAGGTGCTGACTTAAAAAAGAAGCCATTAGGATGAAAACACTGAATCACATGAATGCTCCTCTAAATCCTCCATCTGAACTACATTTCTTTTGGGGCTGTACAGAGGATTTTCTTAAGAAACACAGCTCCAGTCACAGAAAATTCAGCTGTACAGAAGCAAGCAGACCACGTTGCTACAAAAATAAGGTAATATAGATACCAAGCTTTTGGAGACTCTTTGCTTTATTGATGACATCTTTTGCTGTTCGTTTTATTCCAGTAGTAGAGTGCAAGTTCATATAATTGGCAATAACTTCCCACCTACAGCAAGAACAGAAAGGATAAACCAGCATATTATGTAATATTATGTTCATATAAGCTATGGTCAAGCTCCTGTACATTTTATAAACTCCTGAGCAAGTTCAAACATATTTAAATACCTGCAAAATCCCAGAGTAGCTGTTCTGGAAAGCTTTCAGTCACTAACTGAAGAAGAATTCAATCAGCTTGGGTGAACTCCTCAATTCCCAATGCAGAAAATGGGAATGAGGGTAGAATGTAGGTAAGTGCAAACCTCTAATCCTCAAAATTTTGCTTAAATGCTGTTACCCTGAATTCCCTAAACACCTCTGGCATTAAATACTGCAGGCTGCACTGAAGGGCTGAGTAGTTACTAACCCTATGTCCACTGCCCCCTGGAAGAATAACTAAACATCAGCTAAAGGGGCTTAAACAGGACAGAGCTGGAACAGCCCTAGTCCCAAGATTATTCCTAGTGGATTCTTAGAAAAATGCAGGCAGTATGTACCACTGCTCAGACAGGAGCCCTGACTGCTGAGCTGCAGAAACAGGCACTGGTATCATCTCCATGGAATATGGCAGCTATTTTTTTTTTCAGTAAGCATCCAAATTTTGTAATGGATGACTGAAATCTTTGTAATCCTAAATGGAAGAAGGCATTTAATTCCTGGGAAAAAAGTATTTAAAGCGTGCTCCTGTTCTTGCTTAGCAGTCAGTTGAGGTCCAGTGCTGCTTTCTGTAAATCTCAGCCTTTCCTTTTTCCTCTGGCTCTCCCCTCAACAAAGCTGATGCACTTAACTCCTATTTTGGGGTATTTTCCTCCTAACATATAGATGAGAAACCAGCCTCACATTCATTGTGGAGCCCCTGAAGTAGCTTACACACTTGTATTCCTACCCAGCTGCACCTCAGTCAGTGGTGTGGTTTTGTTCTCCACTTTAAGGAGTGGAGCCTACTGTGGAGTAAGCCCTGTGCAAACAGGCACCTCAGCTCCATCCTGGTAATGGACTGAGGCCCAAATCTGGGGGGGAAACAAGATCCAGGGCCAGAGCTAACTCCAGTGACACACAGAGCATGGTACCAAGGAAAAACAAACCACTGGCTGCTTTCCAGCCAAGGAAAAGAAAGATGTTTAGGAAGTGCTTATACTGACAAAGTACTTGGGATGATCTGAAAATATGTTTTATTATGCTTATGATTAAATTTAAAATTGTTAGTAAGGGCTTTTAGCCCCAAACCCGAGAAATACCTTGAGTTAGTCCCTGCTGGAAAGAGGTTCACAGCTTTAATTAACAACTGTAAATCATCCTCTGGCCAGTTTTTGCTTCCCCCTCCACCGCCAGTGGTTGACTTTTCTGAGCTCTTTGTTGCTTGGCGCATACGAGCTTCTGCCTCTTCTTTCTCTCGCCTTATTTGTTCATTTATTTCTTCTATCTAAAGATTGTAAATAAGCATTATTTACTGAATTATTGTTACATTTTACAGTGACACAACCCCCTCTCTGGACATCCTTTGAACCTTGGATTTTGCTTAGTTTTTGTTCTGTATATTATATGTAAGGAAACAGAGGAGCTTATCTATTCCAGTATTATTTCCCTTCATTCCATGTGTATATTTTTAGGATTTAAAGATTAGGAGTTAACAGCAGAAATCCATCACAGGTTCACTAGGAAATTAAAAGAATACCCCCAGAATTAAAACAAAAGTTTTCAACCTTGTGTGAATGTCTAGGCTAACAGTTGACTTAGAGGGACAGATCCACAAAAGTATTAAGACCAGTGAGGGCAATTAAACCCCCATGCTGAATACACCAATTCTCAAATCTTCCAGCCTAACTGGTATCTAAGCCTGATTATGTCAGTACAGCCATAGTAATGGAGAACTTTGACATTAAAATGAGCTCCAGATTTTAGTTACTAAGTGTGTACTCAGGGTTAGATGGCCATGTGTAGTTTTTTAGCAAGCTAAAAACTACTTAAGTTAACCCACTGCAATTTTTTGTGACCCGTTATTCACATCTCAAGACTGTGGTGTGACACATCTTTAATCATCTGCTTCTGAGTGGGCCCAGCCCAATCTTGGCAATATTAGAAGAGCAGTGCACTTATGGCTGTTGGCAGGATGCCCAATGGCAAGAGCAAGAAACTTATTTCATAAAACCTTCCTGGCAAAAGGGAAATTACCTGATAATATTTATTGGAATAGTTTTAACAGATAGGAAGAGGACTGTCCTGCATTCAGAACACCTTCCTTGAGAATGGAATATTGAATTCAGTCCCCTGCAGAATAAGAGGTATTTCAGTCTTAAATTGTCTGATCAGTAAACCTGACCCTGGGATGGGAGCAGATCACATTCCCCACCAAGGAAAAACGTTCACAGCCATGTATCCACAGTGGATGAGAGAAAGCACCTTCCTCTTTCTGCAGGATGTAGGTTCAGCTTTTAGTTCAAATGGCTTTTCCCTGATGGCAAACATAGGCAGATCCTTGCTGAGTTTTGGTAGATTTTGATTCCATGTGTCTTGCATTTCCCATTCCTTGGTATCCAACCTACAAGCCCTTCTAGTGCCTACAGCCTGCAGCACACTTAAGTCCTTTTGTGGATCTATCCCCAAGTCCTAGACACTAGACTAGGATTTTTCTTGCATAAGAAGAAGAGACTGCCCTCCTTCCTCAAGGTAACTGCTACAAATTGTTGGGCAAAATCAAATTCCTCTACTGTTTCTGTATACTGTCCAAGAGGTAGGTTTTGTGTTCTTTACAGATAAAAATGTGTATTTTGTTCTTGGCTGGCCCTGTTAATTTGACCAGCCATGAATTGCACAATGTAGAATGGAGCAGAGATCCCTCAAGTCTTTGTGTTTTACCAAGCATGATTCCACAGCAGCTATGCTGTATCTTACTTCAGTTCAGACAGGTTGATTTCACAAATTATTCTGTTACTTTGATTTGACACTCAGCATAATTACCTGTTTTACTACAGCCGCCTTTCCTCCTTCCCTTGTTGTGGATGTAAGTGCTTCATTCAAGCATTGCAGACTAAAAATAAATTATTCAGTTACAATGGAGAGCTAGTAAAAAGATGGGTATCAAAAGGAGCAGAAAGCAGCAGCAGGAAGACTTACCTTGCTAGTTCAAGACGGTCACAAAGCTTTTCCACCTCCTCCATCATTTTAACACAATCTGCCTCATTATCAGAAAAGTAATTCCAGTTCTGGAAGCAGAAATACATGTTCTACAAAGTTCTTGAACTTTATTGTCCTATTCCTTTAGACAAAGGCTTAACACACAGTGTTCTTCAGCCACTGCCGTGTTTGGACCTATTTGGTCAGCTTTACTCATAACTCATATGCATGTAAGTATGCGTTTTAGTATTTTGTTTTTTTTAGTAAACCCACTTTCCATACCCATCTCCAGCCCTAAGAACAAGCAAACATGTGATACAGTCTGATCTAAGCAAAGACAGTAATTTGTCTGACATAACCTGTGCTTCATTGTAATAATAGTTAAATACCTTGCATGTTGTTCTGAGTTTTTGCCTTTCTTTCTTGATTGCTTTCTTCTGTATCTCTTTTTCCTTTTTTGCCACTAACGCTTGCTGCCTAACTTCTTCTTCCTCCTTTTCTTTTGCTAACCGTGCTGCTTCTAATTCTGCTTGTCTTTGCTGCAATCAAAAGGAAAAAAAATGCAAGTTATAAAAATCTTCCAAGTCACATTGTTACAGGGTCATTGAGTCATCCAATATCAAAATGTGTTGTTTCTGGTTTAGGTGGAGTTTTGTTGGTATGTTTGAGGGTTTAAAATGCATAAATACTTTAATGCTTGGTTTTCCAAGAATTTTGAGGGAGATGATGAAACATTATCCTATTTGGCATTAAGTCAAGTACTCACTGTAATGACCCTCAGTTTATAAATCCTGACTTCCTTTACAACAAAGATATAAAACCATACATAATTTCCTACTCCTGCCTCAGGAGTATAAACTTTGTGGGTCCAGTATTTCTCCTGCATAATTACTGACGTATTTTGCAGTGCTCTAATGTATTTTAAGTTACTTTTTTGCACCTTACAGTTCCCTTTCATTCCTGTACTTTCAAAGCCATCTTCTCCAAACTGTTCATATTTATCAAGTATATTCTGTTACCTCAAAGCATTTCATACCAACCATTCACAAACCACATGCACAAGGCAAGCAGACATACACATTTTATGCACTTAATGCTTGCTTTGAAACCAGAGGAACTGTATGCAACAGAAGAACTCCGTTTTCAAAGGTGTTTTGTTTCAGATCTGCATTCCTTGTTTCCATCTCATTGTCAGAAGGCTTACACTGCCTGTAAGCCAGCCTTACACTGCCTGCTGCACAGGCATCAATGACAACACATTTTTGAACCCCAGTTATTCTGTCAGTAGTCTTCTGACAAATCTAGAACCTGAAGCAGCAGGTGTGAATGAAGCAGAGTTTTTCAACCCAAATAAAGTACTTACTTTTTCTTTTGCCTCCTGTTCTTTTCGTTTTGCTTCTACCTTGGCTTTCTTCTCTGCTTCCTTCTTTGCCTTTTCTTCCTCCTTAAATTTCTTTATTCTGGGATCACAGCTGTATGCATTGTCTGGCAGAAGAAAGGAAGCATCATGTATAGAAGAAAAGCAGGAGACTTCCACAGTTAGTTAATGAATCTCTCTTTAAAGAACAGCAGTTTGTGTGCTCACCAACAAGAGTCCTAATTCTGTTCATTTCTTCTTTTTTTCTCAATGCTCTGGCAGCTCTGTTTTGCTTTTCAATCCACCTCCTTTCATCTCGACTAAAAGGGAAAGCATAGTTCAGTGCTAATGCTTTACAGTGCCACTGCTAGAAATTTATCAACAAGCTTCTTAAATAGTTCCCCCCACACAGATGTTCTTCTGTGAATACTTCAAAAATAGACTTCAAAAAATTAAGTTCCAGGCTCTGAGATGTACAAAATGCTAAGTGTTTACATAGTTATATAAACCTGACAAAGCAAGCTGCTTATCTGTCATTGTAGGGAATGAGATCATGGACTTTATTTTCAAAATGCAATCCACTTGCTTACCTAACATTAAACTCAAGCTAAACAACAGAAATGCTAGCATGGGGTTTAATTAAAGGACAGCAGTATAAACAATGCCACAGTTAATCTCCTTTTGCAGAATATAGTCATGTCAAGTAAACCCATCTGCACAGAAACAACACTCTACGAAGTAGCATAACAATGGATAGAGTCATGCCAGATTCACTCCAGTAAAATACAGCTCAGGTTATTGATGGGCCGACTAAATAATCTGAAATATTCACCAGTGCTGTCAAGAAAGAGGCAAATTTTTAGAAGGGGTCTATAACCTCATCCACACAACCACACGGAGAACAATAGAGGGGGCAGGCAAGTTGGAACTCTGAGGTATTTAGAGCTCCTTCCAACCCAAAGCACTCTACCTCAGAACAAAGAAAACAATCCCCATAACTGAGAAGGAGACTAATATGAGCAGATTGAAGCTTTAAAACATGAGCAAAATCACCTTTGGCAAGAAGGGGTAGCAAGAACCATGACCATCTGAACAGCAGCTGTAATGTAGTTCTCTCTCCTAAGTACAGCAGACTAGGTACCATTTGTCTAAACATCTTTGAGAAAGGACACTAATGACAGGAATGAGCAGAAAAAAGAGCTATGCAAATAATTCAAGATAGTTCCAATGAGAAGCCTAGAGGTTCATGTGTGATGTACAAGTGATAGGAATTGATTACACTGCCTACACAGGATCTTCACAGGAGAGAGAACAGCAGGTCTGGTGAGGCTCAGGAAATCCAGCAGCAAGAGGAGGCACAAGAGAAGAGAAATGCCTAGCTACAGCCTAAATATGGCAGTTTCCAGCACAAAGAAAGCCAACCACTGAATCTAAATACAAAACTGATTTCTAGTCAAACTTGGAAGAAGAGATGCATACGATGTAAATTATGGTCTCACAAGGATTACTAAGTGAGGTTGTGTCCTGTGAAATGTGTGTTAGACTAAAGCTCCAACTTGAACGCTCCGTGTTTATAATTGTAGGAAGGATAAAAACACAATGTATTTTCCAATGCAACATGGTCTGAGTAATTCAGCAACTATCACTACATCAACTAATATATAATTTTTAGCATCAAACCATCAGAACTCACCTCTCCAAATGCTAGGAAGTATCACTCTCTCACTACAAGTTAAAAAGAGAAATTATACCAGCATGCTCATCCACTCTGTCCTGGCTCCAGGTTCAACCTGTGCTTGGGACTGGCAGGAAGTGAAAGTCTGGACTTAAATGAACACACATTGCAAAGGACCTCAGATATACCTCTGTGAGGCAAGAAGGAACTACAGTTACATGAAGAAGCCCACAGTAAGTTCAGTTCAAGTCCATGACTGATCCCTAAGCCGGGAGAATGGAATTCAGACTTGGCTCAGCCGCCTTTCTTCCTATGACTTACAGCCTAAGAGAAAGTTGGAAAATCTTGCTGTATCAACCTCTCAGTCTCCTGTCAAAATTATTTTTACTTACATACCATTCTGCTTTTTCTTTTTCCTCTTCATCTAAATAGGAAAACTCTCTCCAGGAATCAAAATTATACCTAAAGTAAATTTAAGGAAAAAAAAAGGGGAATGAAAAAACAGATAATCTGTTAAACATCAGCTACCTTTTTTACTGCTATGTGTTTATAGGTAACTGTACTGCTGTTTACAATTTATAATACATAATTTACAATTATTCTGCACCTACAGTGATTCCACTGTGTTAAGTCAAAATGCAGGATATGAATTACACCTTTCTGTACTGTGGGACAGTCTACTTCAGGATGGCATTGGTCTTGCCCACTCTAAATGTCTACAGCTGTCTATGTTTTTGTCACAGTGGAAATGCAGTGCAGTCAGGAGAGTTCAGAGAGAAATTAATCTTTATGTGAGCACCCATATTTAGCAGGTAAGGCAAGCCATAAACATGACTGACTTTTTTGGACTAAACACACCTCCCTTTGCTAGGGGAGCTTAAACACCTAAGATGTCTCCACTGAAAACACAGGTTGGGTGAGATAAACCTGATTTCCAGTCTGTGGGTCTGCTCAGTTCTCAGCCACCACGGTCAGAAATTCCCACTGCAAACGTGAATTTACAAGTGGATGGATTAGCCAGGAGAAAGCTGGCTCAGTTTGTGGAAGGCACAAACAGCTGTGGGGTAATTTTGTGACATCAGGAGGCTGGGACAGCCCACAGCAAACAACCCACACACCAAAGGGTCTGCAAGCCCTTTATACTGCATGTCTTGAATAGAAATAGAGCCACCAGCTGACTTACCAAAAGGAATAGAATGCATCTACCTCCTCAAATGAGGAGTTCATGTCCCCAAGTTTAGGTACATTTTTCTTATTTGACCACCTGAAAATACATGGATATATTCAAGAAATAATATATACAGTCTTCATAATATGGCATTTGTTAAGTACAGAATCAAAACCTGAGATTCCCTCCCAGCAACACAGAGGGGGCACCAGGAAAGAGGAACAGAACAGGAGAGCTCCTCCTAAGTATCCTCCAGATTGGGCATTTTTTGGGTGAGTTTCCCCAAAAAAGCAACCTTCTCCTGCCTGAGTGCCTCAAGAAGACTTGATGGAGCACAAGCTATCTCTGAAGATATTCAATTCTCCATACACATTCTTCTGGCAGAGGAGCCTACAGAAAGTGGCCACAAAGTGCTCTGTGAATAACTCAGCTCTCTGGCGGGGTACAGGAAGTCTCCCACACATTCTACTGGAGTACAAGGGAATAGTGCATACTTTGCCCCCACTGCATTTTTTTCTAGGGAAATCTTCCACAGGCTCTAGAATTTGTTGTTCCATGACACAGCATTAACTTTCACTGCGGAAAAGGGAAAAAACCTCATCTGACAGCCACAGATCCAGGTCTGAAGTCTATGGAATACTTGATAGAAGATTCAGTAAGAGTAGTTTAAACAATAATTGTTCAGAATGTTATAAAGTGCCTCATGTAATTAAGCCCTTTTATACAGGGAAAAGTTGGCAGGTTTCTATTGTGACAACCTTAATACCAAGTTAATTGTCAACCATGAATCAAATGAAGAAAAAAAGTCACACAATGTAAGAGAGAACCACCAAATATTGATAGCTACAATTATCTTCTCTTTTAACCAGCTAAATCATGACTGTAACTACTGTCTTCTGTTAATGTCTCACTCTCAGAAGAAAATAATTTTAAAAAGGGATTTTTAGTCAGCAGCACACAAACCTTTGGTATTGTAAGTAATTTTAAGATGAAACAATGAGTTGTGCAAAAAGGGCAGTAGGTAATGGGAAGCTGAGAACCTTTTTAAGAATTGCATGGGTCAAATTCAATGCCATCAGCTGACAGTTCAGATTATTTAAAAATGAAATAAAAAATAATTGCAACTATTTTGGTTGTATTACATTTCCAGCAAATTAATACATCTCTTCTCACAAACACAATGTCAAGAGAGTTTGCAAATGCTGATTCTCCAGCAACAGCAGAGGCAGTTAGACATAGCTTACCTGGCATTTCTTTCAAAAACTGGTGAGAAAACTTCGAAGAAGTTTTCTTTTGCTTCACTTTTGGAAGGTACAGAGTTATCAAAAGTTGGGTCTATGCTGTTAAATGCTCGTCGTTTCACAGGATCAGATAATATTTCATAAGCTGAAAGTTACCAGACATAAGATTGTAAATGTTTAAAAAGATGTTCTCAGATCTGTGTTTGATTTATCTGTAGTGTTCTTGTAGAGCTTGATATTTAATTATTTTAGTGACACCAAAAAGCACTGCTGTCTGTTCCTGCTAAACTAAGTAGGAGGAAAGCATTTCTGAAAAAGGACACATTTAACCATTAAGATGTAACAAAACAGACAATATTTAATTTTATAGCAGTAAATTTTGTTCAGACACTGGGAGTTTGGGCATGACATCTTCAAACTTTTATCCCACACCAGATCCTTGCAGATAAATTGACAAAATGGTCTACTAGGGCACAGAGCAAAGGCAGTCCTGAGTTCGTGTGTTGTCAGAGCGGGCAAGAACAGGAACCACTCCTTAGAATTTTTGCAGATGATGATGAAGTTGTACCGAGTCTTGGATAGAACACAGAACTCCACACAAACTCTCCAAAACATGCAAACAGTCCCAGTTTTCCTGTTCTTAGATCCCTGCAGCTGGGGAGCATCACATTACTGATTTTATATTCTGTAAATCACAAAAACTATAGCTTCAGTACTCTTACTTTTATCTCAATGAAGTGTGGAGTTTTACAACGACCACTGTTTTTCAGTAAGAATGAAAAGTCAAAGGAATCAAATTTGTATTGCAATCATTCATGGACTTCTGTGCCTGCACCCCTGCCAGAGGACACTGCCCCATGAAGGTTGGATGCGGGAGGTGATAACCTGGAGGAGACCTTGGTGCTCTGCAGTGCTGTGAGCTGATCTCACTGGAAGGAATGACAGTGGCCACCAGTGAGCTGCTGTCAGCCAGTCTGCCTTTTCCCTCTGGGAAAGGACTTCCCTCCACCAACACTCCAAATGACCCCAATTATCCTGCCTCAGTAACCCTCACACTGTTTTCCTGATGCAGGAAATTCTGTGCCCATCCATTGGTTCCTGTTCCATTCAGGAGATGTCCCTTCCACTTACAGATCCCCAGTTCTACTCCCACACACTCAGCTCCCCCAGCTCTGCATCTCCCACACATTCTTTATTATGAAGTTCTAAATCCAACCTATGTTCTCCCACCTTTCCAAATTTCTCCTCCCTGTTTCATTACTGTTTGTTCCTACTCCAGGTCCCCCTTTCCTACTACTGCATTTTAGTATTTCCTTCCTCCAAAATGCTGCCTGGGAGCATTATTCCTCTTCTTTGCTACCTTGTGCTTTGCTTTCTGTTTAGCCCCAAACTTGGATTGTAAGCAGTCAAGAGGGAAGGTTCTATGATATTTTGCTCCATGCATGTAGAACACAGGGCATTTTCCTGAACTCATGTGCAGGTATCTCATCATAGATATCTGACAGTTTCTGACAAGACTGCAACAGAAAACTATTTCCTTTGGCAACCTTCCTCCATCTGACAACTCCAAAGGAGGCTGAAAATATTAGTTTGTCTAAAATATCTCTAGTATTAGGAGACATTCAGAGAAGGAAGTTTAGAAACATAAATGTCAAGATTTCCTCCTGCTTCAGCCTTACTGAGTGAAATTTGTTTAAAATAAATGAAAAAGCCAAGCTCTCAAGCATTCCTGGAGATGTAAGTCATACACCTAGAACAGCCCCTACAGGTTTGGAATTGGCCAGCAGTGGTGTTCTGGGTCACAGAACCATTAAAGTTGGGAAAAACCTCTAAAATCAGAGTCCAGCCATTAATTCTGCACTGCTGATTCCATCAATAAGCAAGAAGGAAATGTTATTAAATTGAGTTCACTTGCTCATCTGTGGGCACAAATGAACAGCTGAAGAAACTGATGACCTGCATCAAATCAACACATGCTCTGTTGTCAGAGCAAGCACATGAGAATTCAGATTTTCCAACTGCTGTTGGTGCCTGTGGGGAATTGCTCCATGGCTCACTAGTTCATCCCAGGTGTGGGGCCACCTCCAGGTTCATCTGTGTGTGCACTGCTGCAAGTGTCACATTTTGTCACCAGCTGCCACAGCAGCCAGACATCTGTCAGCTGCATTCCCTTCCTGCTTCTACCCACTGGGAAGTTACACCTGATGTGATCTATTGATGCAGTTTTCTACAATGGAAAAAGAACTTCTCCAGCTGTTTAATCATTGACAATTCCTTAAAATCCTAATGAAGCCAACAAATACGTTTCTGATGATCAAGTAGATTGAGAGAGTATCTAACAAAGGAGATCAATTGCTTACCTTTAGTTATGCAAGTAAAATAATCATTATCACCCTCTCCTATCTGTTCCCCTGCAGCTTTTCGCTTGTCTGGATGATGTTTCAAAACCATGGATTTATCTAACAAATAAATGCATTACAGTTAGAAATGCTTCATCAGAAACAGTTTCAAACTACAAAGTAGTACAGTAATTCCAACTGGCATTTCTCTCATTCAAAACTTAAATAAAAATACAAACCAAACAGTCAGATCTGGCAGAAAACAGAAGTTAATGAATTTTCTTTGATTTAATACTATAGTTAGAATTAACATTATTTCATGTTTTCTGGGACATAAAATAACCACAACTCAGAAGTTCTATTTTCTATTCCACCTCAACATCTGAAGAAGTTTGAGACTTACTGTACTACTGTGCCTAGCAAAGTGCTTTAGTATCTGTAAGTGTACAGTTAGCTTCATAACTGAAAAAAATAAAAATAATTAATGTAATTTTAGTTGTTATTTCTAATGAAAAAAAATAGTTCAGATAAAACAAAAATTTTATTCTATCCCTTTACTGAAGTTTTGAACACGATCCAAAGTGAAATTTAGCAGAAAAGCTACAGCCTGTGAATGCTGCTGCACTTCCCAGAAACAGAGATTTGAAATTTTTTAATTCCCTACATTTAGGCTTCTGGATTTCAGAGCTGTGATATGAATTTAAGATGCTGGTAAGCAACACAAGTCAGACTTTTAGGCCTGGGAAACAGTAAAAACCTTGTTCACAACAGCAAGTATTTTCACTGGCAACCAGCTGTGTACATCTGAAAAAAAGGTTTTGCTTATGAGGGACAGGTACTTACGAGCTGCTTTGATTTGTTTCTGAGTAGCCCTGTATCGTATATTTCCTAGTCCAAGAACTGCATAATGGTCTTGATTCTGAGAGAAAAGAACCACAAACCCTAATGAACACTCATAAATACCACCTAAAACACCACAACATGCAGAAAACCAGTTCTCCTCCCCATCTCTTAAAGGCAAGAGGGAGAATTCTTCCCTCTCTCAATAAATACTGGAAAAAGACTATAGGAACAGCTGTCATAAATTATTCAATAATTACTGAATAACTGAATATCAGTAAATTAAGCCACTCTCATAGAAATTCAAGTAGCTTAATCTACATTAGAATGAAACACTAGAAAACTCAGTTATTGGAAAACTGAATTGCTGTTGTTAATATTAAGAGTGCCAATGTAACTCCAGAATAAAGGAGATGGTGACAGGGAGAAGAGACACTTTAATAGTTTCAGGCAGTAAATTAAAAAGCTGCAGCTCAAAGCTAAGATCTTATCCTGAGTGTTTGCCTTCATACACCAGATATTAAGATAAGGGACATGAACTGATTCACGTGGGTGTAGCAGGGGAAGAGGAAGGAGATCTTTAGCACCTGGGCATGGCATATAACCTCGATGGGCCAAATTAGGTGACAGTAACCCATATTGACTGAATACCTTCCAGTCCTTTGGGTCGAGGGTTTTTAACATAGGATATTCCTCAAGCTGCAGCTCTTCATCCCCCGATTCTTCAGAAAGTTCCTTCTCATCTTCTAGCTCCTGGAAAGAGGCAGAAACATTTATGTTTCTCCTCTTAATAAACGCTTCAAACCATCTTCCCACTGGTTCCACTTGACAGAGTACTGATGCTATAAGCAAAAACATAAAAGCAACTTCACCTTCTGTGGTTTACTTTCGTTTTTTTTAAACTAAACCCCATCAAAACCCCCACAAGCACAGCATCACAGATCGCTAAATCTTTTCTTTGGCTCCACATACACCAGAGCGCAGGAACCCGCACACGTGCCCATCAGACGGGAGCTCCCAACGCTTCGCCGCGCTCTCACATCTGGAAAGGTGATTTCGAGTTAAAGAAACGCACGTGTCAATAGATATTAAATACGGTCCTACTGGCGGCGGAGGAGGCACCGGCGGCAGCGGTATCAGATTTGGATTGATCTTCCCCGCGTTCCCGCTCCCCTTCCCGGGCCCGTCCCTCGGCAGATCCCAGACTTGTTGCCGGCACACGGGCACCAACGATCCCGGCGGGGGCACCGCACGCCACACGGAGACAATTAAACTCAAATCAACACCAAACTTCTTCCAGCCCGGCCGATTTTTCCCAGCCCAGGGCGGCCTTTCCCGGGGGCAGCCCCGCGGTACCTACCGGCGGAGAGCGGCCTG
>NW_005054354.1:3422259-3463171 GCF_000277835.1 Geospiza fortis | reverse complement strand
CAGAGATCCTCAGGGGAGGAATGGACCCTCCACCTTCTAAGTCTTGTTCTTTTCCAAAAGATTCCTAAAATGTCGAATTTTCTCATCGTGAGAGGAAAAATGCTTTTTGTGGTTTCATACGTATTTCTAGACTTTAAATGCCCAACAAAAAGTGATATAGTAATGTTACGCCTCCCTGGAAGAGGCTGTGGTGAGGTGAGGGCTGGTATATTCTGCCGTGCCCGCAGTAAAAGAAATCGAGGAAATGGCCTAAAGGTGAGAAGGGGAGACTCACATTAGATATTAGACAAAAAAAATTCGCAGTTCGGGTGGTCAGACACCGTGATAGTTTGCCCAGGGAGGTGGAGTCATCGTTCCTGCAGGAGCTCAGGAACGTCTGGATCTGTCGCTGGGTGATGTGGGGTCGGGGTTACAGGGGCAGGGCTGGGTTGATGGTTGGACTTGATGATCATGAAAGTCTCTCCCAACCTTGATGATTCCGTGAAAGTTTCTTTCTCTTGCCGGGGGGGGAGCGCCCCAGAGCTGCCCTGTGCTGCCGCTGTCATTCGGAATTCCGGGAAGCAGGAGAGGGAAGGCGGCCGAGGTTTCCGAGGATACCGGCACGGTGTGAAAGTTGCCGGTTGCCCCTCATGTTTTAACTTACTGTGGCTTTTTATTTCGTGTTAGTAAATATTTAATAAAGCATCTGGAAGCACAAGCAGTGCAAAATGTAATTAGTGATGGACTTTGAACTATTCCCATTCAAGAAAGATTTCTAAATTATAGCAACAGAGTGTTCAGCAGCTATAAAAAACAATCAATGGGGTGGTATAAATAGTCAGGAGAGAAGTACAGATCAACATAGAAGGTCTTCAGAGTGCTGTATAACGTGCTGCTCCCAGATCACCACAGAATCATGAGGTTGAAAGAGACCTCTAAGATAATGAAGTCCAAACTATGCCCTAAAACCTCAACTAGACTATAGCACCAAGTGCCATGTCCACCAATTCTGTGTGGTTTGGGCTCCATTTGTCTCAAAAAGAGTGGAATTAGACAGGAGAGGAAACAGGGATGGGAAGGGAGAGGGGGTGTTGAAAGTCTGTTAAATGGCAAGTGATGTGAGAGTGGTGTGGCAGAGGGACACTAGCAGAGGTGTATTTTTCTTAGTTAATGGAGAGGGGTCACTGAGGCCGTCTCTATGCAGAGACATCGCTAGTGGGGAGTGGTGACTGTTTTTCACTGATGCTTTCTTGAACATCTAGAAACAAAAAGTTAAAAAGATGAAGTTGTGATCTCTTCAGTCCCTTTTTTGAGCAGTCACAGGCTGGGAACTCCTCTGAGTGAAGCAGAGTTGAAGTGGCTTGCTTGCTGTGAGCTCTGAGTGGTGCAGGTGGTTGGACTGAAGAGAGTAGCTGGAGACCCTGTTTCATTTTTCTTGTATATCTGGTGCTTTTTTGTTCCACTTTGCTTCAGTGAAAAGTGGAAACTCAAAAGAATCTCTCCAAAATACATGTTTTGATCTTTTAGAAGCAGAATTAATACTGATGGCTTTGTTTTCAGAACTGGAAGCTAAGTCTCTCTTGTCTTGTTTCAGCTCTTGATGAAGGAGATATTGCCTTGCTGAAAACATATGTAAGTAGCACTCAGCTGTGGGAGTGTTAAAGACACAGAGCAGCTCCTGGGGGGAATACAGTGCAGGAGGGGAGGGGTAGAGAGTAACTCTGCTTCTCCTAGTGCTTTTCTCTCCTGCCAAAATCTTCTCTCCCTTTTCACCTTCCAATGCCATGCAGCATAAACACTAAAAATAATCCTGGGTTTGTTAACTTGGAAGTAATTAAGGGTTTGTTTCTCTATTTTTGTTTTGTATCTCATTGCTGATTGCCATAGGGCTCTGACAGCCAGGGCTTTACTAGGGCTTTTTCACTGGCCAGTTTTCTTGATTTATACAAAAAATAATTTTAAGATTCCCCTCCTGTCACCAAATTGACTTGCTTTTAGCCATCATGTTAAAAGAACATAATGTTGGGAGGCACTTTTCACAGACAATAAGGCTTAAAATGCCCATCTACCCTTTCCACTGGGAAGTACACTTGGTCTGCAAAAGAGCTCTTGAAAGATTAAACTTGCAGCTTGGGTATGTTTGGCAGAAATCTGATTTTTGTTGACACCAATACTCCTTTACAAAGCTCTGAAATACAGCAGGTACCCACTGCAGCTTCTTTTTTTGTTGCCAGTGGTCTACAAAGGAGATTTTGTATAGCAAATCCAGGTCTGAATCTGCCTGTGATAGGCAGATCTGGATCAAAAAAAGCATTTTATCACAAGCAAGAATTCTGATTTGCCCTTTGATCCTTCTGCTGTCCTCTGTGAATGATGGAAAGGTTGGATAAGGCAGTTAAAGCACTTGTACAGATGGTTTTCAGAAAGTGTGTTCTGAATTCTCTGTATATATGATTTTACTAAGTCTTTTTTAAACTATAGGAAAAAATAGTTTGAAAAAGTAAGGCTGAACGGGTTTAAAAGAAAAACAAATTATTAAAGTTTACAAACATGGAAAATTTCCACCTTCCCAGTTGGTCAGTTGTGTGTAGCTGCAGTTCACTTTTGCAAACAGAAATATTGTTACTGGAGGTTAATTCTGTCTTTTTTGGCTGTCATCAATGGTTGGCTGTTACACCAAGACAGTCTGTTGAACATCTTGATGGGCAGCACCTCTTGTCACTTTTTCCTAAACATGAGATAATTTGACCTACAAAATCTCCATGCTATTCCTTTTCCAGGGCCAGAGCACGTACTCAAGGCAGATCAAGCAAGTAGAAGATGATATTCAACAACTGCTTAAGAAAATCAATGAGCTCACTGGTATGTTTGTGTTGTAGAAATCTTTCAGTAGAGGAGCCACAGGTACCAAAACAAGTGTTGTAAGAAGTTGATTTCCAACAACTTCTGCATCGTTTTTTAGTTGTTATTTTTCTCCAAAGAACTCTTTATTTGGCAGCATGAGGTTTTTGGTTGTTAGGTGATTTTTTTTCAACTGGACAGGGCTAATCTGTACTTCTGATTTTGTAATTTTGTACTTTAACACATTTTTAATCAAAACTGTGGTTTTTATATATAGTGGTGGCATGACACAAATGCCCCTTTCTGACACCAGATAATGAAGTAGTGATAACAGTAACAATTAATTTGTTTCCTAATTTTTCTTTCACTGATGTATGATTTTTGCTCTATTGTTAATCCTGCAGTGGCTCTGAGTTTTGCCAGGAAGACCATAATTTCTCTTGTAAAATAATCTTGATTCTTTTAAATCTATAATGGAGATGGTACTTGTTACATGCATGTTTTGGAAGATTTGTGGGGTTTTTCATCTGTGTGAATCCCTTAGTTTCTGATACTTTGCACTGGAGCTCAGTGAAAACACTCAAGAGTTTCACTCCTTTAGTGAAATGTAGATATCCACTATCAGTGCTCTGTCCTGCTGTAATCATCCCCACTCTGCAAAATTGGCTGGGAGGGTGGCCAGACTGGGATTTGAATGTTCATCTGGCATGGTCACGTAGGCTCTTTCCTTAGGAAACTTGTTCTTTAGGAAATCCATCAAAGATGTGTGTGTGTGTTGTTTTGGAGGTCTCTCAAAAAGCTTCCTGCAGGGTTATCTCTGAGGTTTTGGTGTGGGAAGGATGGCTGACATCCCAGTTAGCTGTTTCCTCCTCAGCTTGTTTGTGCTGCATGCAGGAATCAAGGAATCTGACACTGGCCTGGCTCCTCCTGCCCTTTGGGATCTGGCTGCAGATAAACAAACTCTCCAAAGTGAGCAACCATTGCAAGTCGCAAGGTGGGAGCACTCTTACCCTTCCAGTAGAGCTCCATAGTGTTAAAAATCTGATTTATAGCTTATGTTTGGACTTCTTTAAAAAAATGAAGTCCCTGTTGTGCATATTGAAAGTGCTTTTTACCACTGAATCATAAAGGAACTGTGATTATGTGTGATGTATTTCATACTTATTTCTGCAGCTGTTGATGCTGTAATGGTGTAATCACAAGTACAGCAGGTATTCTGGTGTATTTGGAGAATGTGACTCTCTTGATTCTTAAGCTTGGCAAACAGTTTGTGTGCCTGGAGGTGCAGTTGTGTTTGTGTGATAGGTGCACAAAGATCATCAATGCAGACTCCGAGGATCCCAAGTACATTATCAATGTCAAGCAATTTGCCAAGTTCGTGGTGGATCTCAGTGACCAGGTGGCACCTACTGACATAGAAGAAGGCATGAGAGTTGGGTATGCAAAGTTTTTCTGTTCTTGTGAGTCTTCCTGCAGACTGAAGCTTTCTCTGAATTATCTCATGTTGTAGTTTGACAGGTCAGCAAGCCTTCCTTTCCAATTTTTGCAGTGGTTGAAATTACACCACTACTGTCTTTCTCTTGGATGACAATAACTCACCTGCATGCTCTGTTGGAATCTTGTTTTGATGTTATTTTGGCAAAAATTGACCAAACCCACGTGTCATTGGACAGAGACCTTTCAGTTCAGGCCCCAGCTTTCAGGGAGCCTGTGTAGGCTCCTCCTTTGGTACTCTGAGGTTACATTCAAAGCAGCCAGGAAATGTTCACTGAGGACGTAAAACCTGTTACTTTAAGAGTCAGTATTTTGCCAGTTTGCTCTGTGGGATATTTTGAAATTTAATTTTCAAAATACTTTGGAATTAATAGTTTTGGAAACCTTAAAATTTTCTACAGAAAGAATTCCAGTATCTGGCCTACCTGACTATTAACTTTCAGGGCTGGGCTGTCTTGATGCCAGAGAAAAGAACAGTTCAAGAATTCAGCTTCTCGTTTACAGAGTTGTTTCTACATAACACTTTACTTAACCAGTGTTACAATAATAGTCTTTATGCTTCCTCACCAGGGTGGACAGAAACAAGTACCAAATCCACATCCCTTTGCCTCCAAAGATTGATCCCACAGTCACCATGATGCAAGTGAGAGTTGCCTTTACTTACTTTGACGTGGCTTTATCTTGTAATTGTGATTCCTTTTGCTAGATTTTGTTGTGGGCTGTTGAAAGCCTGTGGAGATTTGCTGCATCAGGCTGGTAACTGCTCATTCACCTCTTTGTTGTGCAGGTAGAAGAAAAGCCTGATGTCACTTACAGTGATGTTGGTGGCTGTAAAGAGCAGATTGAAAAGCTGAGAGAGGTGGTGGAAACCCCTCTGCTTCACGTAAGTAACCTCCAGATTTAAGCTTCTATTATTTTGGAAGTATTCTGGCCATCTGTGAGCATCTGAAAAAGCAAGAAAAGACAATGTTACTGAGTGTAAACAGTTTAATAAAAGGAAGTCAGATTTTTACCATGTGAATCCAGCCCAGCCTTGTTTACATTGCTCTTCATTAATGATTTCCTTGATTTGCATATATGCTTTGATGCACATAATCTTTAATTTGTACATAACCTTGCCTTCTGGCTCCCTTTGTTACAGCCTGAGAGATTTGTGAACCTTGGAATTGAGCCTCCCAAAGGAGTGCTTTTGTTTGGGCCACCTGGCACAGGCAAAACCCTCTGTGCTCGTGCTGTGGCTAACAGGACTGATGCCTGCTTCATCAGAGTGATTGGATCTGAGCTGGTGCAGAAATATGTGGGAGAGGTAAGAGCAAGTCTTTGATGGAGTGTGGAGGGGTTTGCAGATCTCCCTTGTGGGTACCAGACACCACACTGGGGGTGAGGGATGGATGTACTTGGAAGCTGCAGCTGCAGGGGGCAGGAGCTATCAGACAAATCACTGCAGGTCAGGCAGTGGTGACATGACCTCAGCTTTGCTGTCACTTATGAGAGGGATTTTGCAGTATAGAGTTCATTCTGCAAAGTTCAGGAAGATTCTGGAATTTGGATTCTGCTCCCAACTCTGCCACTTGTTTTTCAGTTGGCCCTGAGGTAAATTACTTGATCTGTACTTCTCAGTTTAAGAGCAGTAATTTTTATCTCCTTTACAAATTGCTTTAAGCTTTATACCTCTCCCATTATATGTATGAACAAATAAAAGGTTTTCACATTGGAAACGTAGAAGTATTTGGAAGCATGAAAAGTTTGGTTTTGATAGTTTTCCTTTAATGTGCCTAAAATCTCTAACAAGATCTTGATTTTTTTGCTTTCAGGGAGCTCGAATGGTTCGTGAACTCTTTGAAATGGCCAGAACTAAGAAAGCTTGCCTTATATTCTTTGATGAGATTGATGCCATTGGAGGTATGTTTGTAGTAGCTACAGTTGTAATCTCCTGCAGGTTTTCTTTAGTTCTGTATCTGGATTGCTGCATTTCAAGAAAAGTGCTTGTAAATACTGAGTTAGCAAAACTACTCCCAGCACACCTTGTGTCCAGGAAGCTGTCAGGAAGTGGTTTATTTAGCCCAGATGGAAGCCAAATTTGCACATTTGGAACATCCAGATTATTTGAACTTTAGTGAAGAACCTCTGTATTTTGTTTGCAGAAAAGTACTGTTAACTTAAACCCCATTCAGCTTCTGCACTACACTCAATGTCTTTGTTACTTCCTGAACATTATTATTTTTTCTTAAAAGAGAAGTCCTTTGAAAGTAGAACAGTTCTTACATAGATAGGGGAGAAGGATGATTTTGGTTGAGGGAAGGGCAAAACAAACAAAACCACGTGGGTAAATTCCAGCATCTTGGCCTGTTGTTAGGTAGTGAGATAGAGGCCCTTTTGTACTCAGGACCTTTTTAACTCATCACAATTGAGTTAATTGTATGCACTTTAATTTTCCCATGTGTCCTACAGTGTTGCAGCCACTGTGACACTCTGTGTCCATGGCCTGAGGCTGCCTGTCCCCCTGTGAAACTCGTGTGTCTCCTGTGCAGGTGCTCGCTTCGATGACGGCGCCGGCGGTGACAACGAGGTGCAGCGCACCATGCTGGAGCTCATCAACCAGCTGGATGGCTTTGACCCCCGGGGCAACATCAAAGTGCTCATGGCCACAAACAGACCTGACACTCTGGACCCAGCACTGATGAGGCCTGGCAGGCTGGACAGGAAGATAGAGTTCAGCTTGCCTGATCTTGAGGTGAGAATTCTTTATTTCACTGCCAAGTGTGTTCTGATAGCAGAGTGTTTCTTAAGTTAGGGCATCATTGTCTGGAAGCTTATGAGAATCAGCAAATGTGAAACTACATGGAAGTGTGGGGGATTAAAGGTGTGCCAAAAGTTTTTTCACACTGCACAGATTCCATCCTGGCTGAGAAGTCATTGTAGGCAGCTGTAATCGCTGTATGTTCCTGCCTCAACAGAGAAAAAATCCTTTAACCAGATCCACAATTTAGTTCAGAAGCTGGAATGTGTTTTGTTTGGCTCTTTTGAGGGAGATTTCTTGAGGTACTTCTATGATGAAAGCCCTTTTTAGTGTTATTTTCTTACTTTAGTGTCATGAACACTTAGACATTCCCGTCCAGACATGGGAAACTATAGTTGGGCAGCAAATACAAGATGTGTTTTCCATTTGCCTGTGCTGTGCAGGCAGACAGCTGCAGGCTGGACTCATCACCTCTTTCATGCCATGAACACCTCTGTTCTCCTCCCTTTCCCTCAGGGGCGAACTCACATCTTCAAGATCCACGCTCGTTCCATGAGTGTGGAGAGGGACATCAGGTTTGAGCTGCTGGCTCGGCTGTGTCCTAACAGCACAGGTAAGCTGCATGTATTTATTCCTTTACTTAGACAGTTCCCTGTGTGCCCCATGACCCCAGGCAGTCAGTGCTGAGCTGTTTATCCCTGTCTGTCTGTGCCAGGTGCTGAGATCCGCAGTGTGTGCACGGAGGCGGGAATGTTCGCTATCCGAGCGCGCCGGAAGATCGCCACCGAGAAGGATTTCCTGGAGGCGGTGAACAAAGTCATCAAATCCTACGCCAAGTTCAGCGCTACCCCCCGCTACATGACCTACAACTAAAACCTGGGAAGGCTCTTCCTGTTCCCCCAAAACTTTCTGTGGAACAAAAATCCAAGTGTAGTGATTTGTGTTTTGTTCTTGGAAGCTAGAAATAAATGGAGTGTTCCAAACAGTAGAGGTGTGTTCATTGTGAGTATTCTACTCCAGTGGACTGTTGCTGCTGTTGGGAAAAGATCTTAGTGAGGTTACTGCAGCATGGCCTAAGCCACAGATAATTTTAAATCAGATACCTGGGCAATGTCAGACATCCCAGGTTTAGATGGCTGGTCACCATTTACACCCCAAAGCTTGAATCTGAGCCATAGAGGTGCTGGAAGATCCCTGAGTGACTCCAGTGTTTCTGGGTGTGCTGAGAAGTGCTTGTGTGTCCCAAGAAAACAGGAGCTGCCATAGGAAGGCACTTGTGGTGGTCTGAGTCATTGCCCAGCAAAGGGAAAACATGAAGGGCCATTTTTTCCCCCTCTTGGTGAATGCTCTGGTACCATCACAGCTTGTTTTTTTTATCTTCAGTGGTTTTTCTGTCCCTTTTGCTGAGATTCTTTGTTGTGTCTTACAAAATAGTAAATGGGTCAAGGAGGGGGAAGGTGTAATTTCTCAGTGCTATGGGATGGAAAATTCCTTTTCCAAGCTCCTGCTGTGAAGTTTGACCTCAGTCTGGTAGTGAGCACTTTGATACATTGTGTGACTTGTCTGAGATGCTGCTGCTGCACACAGGATGACCGAGACAGGCTGCATAGCTGAGCAGTGGCTGGGAGTTGTTGATCACACAGGCAGCCTTGAAAGGTTAATCCTTGTCCATCTGACAAGTTCCTGTAGAGCTGGGTGTGCTCATCAAAAAACAACAGCCTTCCATTTTCCTTTTCATTCCAGTATTGCATTAAAGTGGTTTCAGGGGAAGAGCTTAAAGAAATACCTGAGAGGAAAAAATGCTTTTGGGAACTGCTTTGTCTTGGAAGTGGGAGAAGTTTTATTGTCAGTTGTATCAAAATGAGACCCCATCAATTTATCAAGCTTAAATTATGAAGCCACTTCTACTTTTTTTTAATAGGAAGTGTGTGCAATAGGGAGAGTATGCAGCCATGGACTGGGTTAGGGTTCTGGCTGGTGTCAGTATCTTGATTTGGAAACCTGGGCAATCTCAATACTTGTGTGTCATTTCAGGAAGAACATTTTAGGGAGGGATGCAAGTTTATTGGTGGGAGAGAATGTTTCTCATTTTCAGAAAGCAGCACTGACAGCATCTCTGTTTACCAGGAGCAGCACTTGAAATCAAGTGTAGCTTTTACTTGAGAAGAGTAAGTGAAATATGGAGAAAGAGTTTGGATCTTACCAGGTATCCTGAATTATCATCAGTGCTCTTGCAAAAAAAGGAGAAGAAAGGAACATGACCCTGATTTTTACAAGGTGCCAGCCAGATTTAGGCCATCCAGTGCCATCTGCTGTGGTGGGGCTTCAGCAGCAGGGGGGAGGCACTCCCCTGTCCCTGCAGACAAACTGGAGCCCTGTCACAAGGTTAAAGGACTTGGGGTTGTTTATTCTGGCACTGACAAGCCTAAGATAGGATTTCACTTTTGGATAGTGGTCTGTTAATCAGTGCAGGGAAGAGGAAGTGGGTTCCCTTTTTAGGGGCTGGCTCAGGCTGCCAGGGGGAGGCAGTGCTTCAGCTGGTGGCAGCAAAACACAGGAAGAGATGAGCAAAAGCTGCTGAAAATTTTGTTCTATGGGATGAGTTACCAGCACTGCTGGGGGGTTGCTGCAGGAGCACTTGTTCTGCATGGTCTGGGATGTGGGACTTCCTTGGGCAAGGTTTTCAGTCCAGCATTTCAGCAGCTCCCTGGGAAGTGCATCTGTTTCTGCCACAGTGGGAGATCCAGCTTTCGTTGTGTATCCCTGTGAGGCCTGAAATGGATAGGGCTTCATGGGGGTGGCAGGCGTGAGGAGCAGGAACCAGCACAGCAGGGGACACTGCCTGGGGGTGGAAACCTCTCCTGGCATCAGACACTTGTATCTGGGGCTCTCAGCCTGTCCCCCAGACCGAGTCTCACCAAGACAAAGGGGAAAAATTTGACAAGTGACAACACTTTATTTGGGAACTTGACAGGATTTCAATGTGAACTGAAGAGACCAGAGAGTTAAAAACTGAAGCTGCAACAAGCTGAAAGTAGAAAAATAAACTGTATGTAGATACAAAGGCTTGTTGACCTAGTTAACATTATAAAATGTACCAAAAGTTGTTTAAAAAGCACACACAATGTCTTCACATGCATGCACTTCATCCTTGGAACTCCAGCTAAGCAGCAATTTCTGATGCAGAAAGCTTCCCATCCTTATGGGCAGGGGAGTCTGAGGAAATAAAGGATCTTCCCCAACTTCCCTGGTCCCTGGAAACAGTTTACCTGAAGCAAGCCCTAAATGTTCACCTGAAGTAAGCCCTAAGTGTAAGAGCCTGAAAAAAAGAAGAATATTACATTCTGTGACCAGAGGTGAGGAGGGTGTCTGAATTCCTTATGCACTGGACCTGTGATTTGAGGGTGCTGAGCGAAATGTCACTGATGCCCCACTTGCCCTGTGCTGTCAAAATAACCTACAGAGAAACACTTTCAGGTTCCTGCCTCTGCTGTGCCTCACAGTGACTGCTGTGAGGGAAACAGGGGCGTTGAAGATTTCTTTTGCATGATTTCCATGGTTTTCACCTCACACCTGAAGTAAGACAGTAGTGCAGTGGCCAGGCTGACCACAGGAAAAAAAATCCCATGCTACTGTTTCTTTTAAAAACCAGAACATGTGCCATTTTTGAGTTCTACTGAACTCTATTTCTCAAAGCACTTAAAAGCTGTGGCAGAAGCAGCGCCACTGGGAGGAAGATGGGCAACAGAAAAATACTTTTTTTTTTTGACCATTGAGACCTTAGACCTTGCCTAAATTTTCATTCCAGCTTAAGAGACTGCATATAGGGCATCAGTTCTTAACTTAAATAGGCTTCATTCCTGTCTTAAACCAATTTTGTCTTTAAACTTTGAAGATAAATTAAGTTTAGATTAAAATCAATTGTGTTCTTTTCTAGAAAGCCTAACCAAGTTTTGGCAGTGCAAGTACCGTACTGATAATGGAATAATTAAACAACGAGCTTCTGACTTCAAGTTCACTTAGAGCAGAAATGAAGAATTTGGGTATAGCTGAGACAGGTTAGGTATTAAAAAAAAAAAACTCTACCATTCAGGTTTAAAAACAGCAGCAGCTAAATGCCACCAGTGTGAATTCATTAATCCAGCTGGCAGAGTGTTATAAATTGTACCAATCTGTTATATGCAGATGTTGACATCAGGCTTTAAAAGTCATCTAAGAAAGTTATTTAGAGACACTGGTACAGTGTATTGCACTTGCAGAACAGTTACCTCCTGCAAGATCCCACGTGTAGTGAGTTAAAGTGCCCATTTTCTCAACAGGAATAGGAATGTCACCTTGTCCACCAGATGCTGACTGCAGCAAAATACACTGAATTTTCTTTTCTTGCATAATTTTGTGCTTGTTTATTATTGAAAGGCTATACCCTGATCAAAGGAAAAAATTCAAGAGCATGAAGGCTTCCATTTCCTTTCCTACTCTTCCTACAAAAAATAAACACCACCCCATACCCATAGGTGCAAACAGCCTCAGTCTCTCTTCAAACTGTGCAAATTAAATATCCAGAAAGGGTCTCCATCAGCATAAACCTGGCTCCCATTCCACTCAGTGCCGCTCTTCAAAGGTCGGAGCCAGCCTGTGCAGCAGACCCATCTTTCATTTGGCAGGCAAGGACAGCATCATGAACACTGTGAAACAGCAACTCTCTTGTTACACTTTTATCAAAAAAATTCAATCTTGTCAGCTCATTCATAACAGGGCCTACAAAACAAAACCCAAACATGGCATCAGCACATACACTTAAGTACAAAGATGGAAGACAATGGCATATCAGGAAGAAGATGAGAACTTGTTCTCTTACTTTTTGTTACTAAAAAAATTGAAATAGTCAAGTGCATCACATGCTACTTCTACTCCAAGCAGTCCATGCCTATGCAGACACAGACAGAGGCCTATTCTTGGCAGAAGATGTTACAATCCCAAGTATTGGATATTGGAACATTTCAGGCTTTTCTCCTCATTACATTACCACTACAATTTCAAGATACTAAGTTCAGTGTGGCATTCACAACTCGCCAGCAGGAAGAAATGGGAGCAGGATCCCCTCCTCACAAAGCTCATTTCATCAGTGCTCTACTTTCACTAAAGTTAAGGCTCTTGCTTTTCCTCAAATCCAATTCTATGTGAAGTGCTGATACTACTGAGGCACTACTGACAGCAGGAAATTGGGGAGCAAAGGGAAGGAGTTAAAACACAATCTCTCCCATAAAGCTCACAAAACCAAAAAAATCAACTCACCACTACAGCCAGCAATGCAGACATATATATCAACGTCGTTGTGTTCTTTTATAATCTACAACAGAGTTAAGCTGAAGTTAAATGCAGATAATACATCATCATACACATCATACACAGTTCTGGAAGAGAAATACTGTGAAAGCTGCAGAGTACACATTCCCCAGTATTCAGCTAAAACTTACAAAATTAAACCAGTGATTAGGTGAGATATTGGATTGTATTTGAGCAGGCAGTTATGTCTCATGCTGACAGGCTCCTTATTAGGTATCTGAAAAGTTTTCTGTGGGTTTTTCTGGGAAAAAAAAACCCCTACTTACTGATTTTAGTGCTTTTGCTCCAACTGAATCCACAAAGTTCACCGGGGTGAAATCCAGGATTAAAGAGTGAATATCTGATTTGGGCTCCACAAAATGTTCATGCTCATCAGGAGACATGTCATGTACACTAGAATCTGCAAATTTTCCATTCACAGGTAAGTCATCACTTGCTATCTCATGTTTTACACCTGCTTCTACGTCGTTTGTCTGGGAGAGAAGATGAATAAAGCTTAAAGGCAATCAATGCTTTTTCAATGTAAATCCCTTTGCTCCCCTCCCTGGTGTTCTTTAAGCCTTTAAAAGTTGACAAGCTGCTGGTCATTACAGAAACTGGCTTGACATGCACACACACTTCCATATCTCGTGTATATCAAGGCTTGCTCTCTTATGCCCAGCCTTTTAACAGTCACACACAAGCAGCTTAAAAGCTGTTATCTCAGGACTGAATTACCCTTTTTCTTCAAACACTGACACCTGTTCATCTTTACTGACACATTTTTACTCCATTTCCCTGCCTTATCCCATCAAGACCTATATATTCAAAATAAAGAACAGCAATTGGACTCTCAAGTTAGGCCTTTTTTAGGTTTCCCATGGTAAAATCACACACTGTCTCCCACCATGGTGGTGAATTTATATATGCATAAAAGTACAAGCATGTCCCAAATAACCCTTCTTAGTGTATCTGGGCCATGCCAGGATTAGCAGAGGGGATGGCACCTTCTTGCTACAGGGGCTACTAATTAGAATTAATTTTATTATATATTATTCCTACATTATTATTCCAAGTGTGTGTGGAGGGGCAGAGTCCCTTTGATTTCTGCCAACACCACGGTTGGTGAGACAGCATGACAGTGTGGAGAGTTTCTGTGCTACTCTGTGCTAGCTGAATGCAATCAAGGTCCAACATAATTATCCAATACAGCAGTGAGCCTCTGATCCTTACACTGTTCCTTCAGCCACCTGTCCCCATGCACAGCACTTCCTCCCTAAGCAGCACACCTTGTATGAAACACAAGAGCAGTAACACCTGAGAGCAGCCTGCAAGCTGATAAAGCAGAGGTAAATATTTACAGAAGAGCTCACCAGCTTCAGCACAGCTTTTTTTCTCTGTTCATTTGCTGCCTTTATCTCCCTGGCATGGCGCTTCTGGGCTTTTTTCCTTGCTTTTAATAAGGCACCAGGGTCCACTCCAGTCTGTCAGGAGAAGAAAGTATGATCAGAGGAGATTCAGCTTGTTAGGATGGCACTGGAATATCAATTTGCACTGAATTAATCACTGCCATAAATTTAAACAAGAAGCCTGCATTTTCCAGCTTCCCTTGGTGGGGGTGAGAACGGTGTAAAGAAGGAATCATCTTGGCAAGCACTGTGTTAACAAGATGAAGGAAAGATGCATCTCATTCTTTTCTTGAAATCAGAGAGTGTTGTGTTTCCACCAAATGCTGATTGGAGTGCGGAGAGCAAAGGGGAGAGAAGTGCATTTGGGCAATAATCACCAATATCTCTTGCTTTGTGAGGGCAAGTACCACCCACCTGGTTTGTATAAGACTCGCCATGGGAGCTACAGAAAAATGTTTCAGAAGTTAGTACAGGCACAGTTGTCACCGGGTCACGGGCTCTGCTGTTGCCACTGCCATGCAGTGACAGCACGGGTGACACAGGCAGCGAGGCACACCCTGCCTGCAGCTCATCTGCTGCCCATGGGAGGCACTAAATGCCCACAGTATTCCACGTCTTACACTCCAGTAAAGTTAGTTAGCCAACAAGGGAACTTTTATTCCCATTTTGTTTTCAGCTCAGCAACTATTTTCCTGTTGAAAAAAAAGGTTTGACCAGTTTGTATTTGACCAGCTCTGCACCCGCCACTTTCCATTCACGAGCAGTCAGTATGAGGCAACACTCTGTTTATTCCCTCCCACCATGTTGTTGCTTCCTAAGATAATTTGTTGCTGGCTGGAGGATAACCTTCTCATATTTTACAGATCACCAGGGACTGCAGGCTGAGAAACACTGTGCTAAGGGCTACACTAAAGGAACTGAAAGACAAGCAAGTTTCAGAAGCCAGTTTGAATTTTTAGGACACAGACATTAAAGAATTTACTTTACTCACCTTTTTTATCAGTGCCCTTCTATATGACTCACTATTAGCAAAATAAAGAGATGTATTAGCTTGAAATATTTTGATTCCAGGATGTTCTTTAACCTAAGGAAAATATTGGATGTGAACAGTTAAACAGAATAAAGGTCCCTGTGTAATCACAAGACACATGAACATGCAGCAGTGCAACAGCCAACTCTGGGTGGCTCTCAGCATGTGCCAGATAAAGAAGGTTGGCACTGTTGTGAGCAAAGGCAACCAGGAGATCAGAACCTCCCCCTCTCCCAGTGTAATACTGCACACTATCAATGCCTGGTAACATTTATCCTTCTATATTACACCAAAATGTACAGCCATAAAAATTAAATATTTGCAGTTCTTTCATGTTGCTATTTGCAGCTGATATTACCCTGAGGAAATCAGGCACTCCTAGAACTGCTTCCTTTTAGCCTGCCTTTCAACAGGCATAATAACTCATTTTCCTCTTTCTCTCTTTTTCTTTCTTGACTCCCCAGGTACCAAGAAAATGAACCTTTCAAATCTGTGGTTTTATCCAGACCTTTGGACAGGTCTTGATATTCACTTCTCTCCCCTCCTTTACATGCAGTCATCTCTAACTAAACAGGCTGAACTGTGACATTTTGTATGCAAATGACCTGGCCAGCAGCAGAGACCCAGCCTGCCATATGCTGCCAGCCCCACCTTTACCAGGAGGAAATGCTGACTGCATTCAGTGTAACAGAAAGGGAGTCTGCTCTCCTCTGCATGCAGATATAAATGTGAGCACTCATACTCCTGCTTTGCATCATATTTAAAGCAGAACTGCATGATCTTTTTCCATAGGTTTTTACAGACTGGTTCCTCAGTAAAGGGCGATGTAACTTTCATAGCAGCATCACTGAGAACATAGAGAGTGCAGAAAATTGTCGCTGCTGTTTGGGAATAAATACAGCATGTTCATATCCACTGCACTGAAAAATGTAATGCTTTCATCAACTTTTGGTTGAACAAAATGGCATTTATGAGAAGCTAAGTGCATGATGAGCAATTGTGCCATTAATCACATATATTTAATGAGCAGGGGATGGGTGGGATGCTGTTTTGAACAGTTTGTGCAATTCTGAAGAACATACAAGTTTGGATCCTGGGTTCCATGGATTCCATGCACTACTGCTGCACAAATAAAGAAGGTGGCCTGGTATGCAATTGTTTACATAGCAGGTTTAGCAGTGGTATTCCTAAACACTTGGAAAATGGAACTAGTATAAAAGTACTTTTGGTCACTGCCTGGTGAAATGTACGTGCAGTACAAAGAGCTGGCATTTTGAACAAAGCAACTTTTACTACTAAGCCCAAATCTATTTATTTCCTTTCAACACAGGTGAATGCTCAGCAGCCAGCACTGCATGTGCAGTGTGGTAGGACAAAGCAGCAAATTGTCACAGCTGTCTTTGCTCCACTGAATGAAACTTCTCAATACAGAAGAACATGTTCCTACCTCTTCATACTCTTCTACATCATAGTAGATGTCAGTGGTAGGAATCTGACCAAGGATTCTGTACTTAGGTCTAGAGAGAAAGGAAACAAGTATTTCTGTATTATCACTTACAAAGTGGAAAAGTGAGTGTTTAACACAGACTGAAACTTATTTTAAATGGTCATTCTGCAGGGCCTGTCTGGTACAGGACTTTCTAAACATGGTTAAATGCAGTGAGCAGTTTATAGCAGAATACAATTAAAAGAAAGCTGTTTCTGTCAGTGCAAAATCAATTTATAAGCTTAGTGCTGAAATGTCATTTTCTGAAAAACATGAGTCAGAAGATGCAAAAGGACAGGGCAAATTCTCTGTCACCCCAGGACAAGCACCAACTGGTGCTACTCTATTGACTGTCCTGCAAATATGCAAGCTCACACTGACAGAAAACATGCTGCAATTTTGAAGAGCCACTCTGCTCCCAGGACATTGTCTAAGCAGATGAATATTCCCAACTCACAAGAACTGTGACAGCAAAGTACATTACTGTTCTGTTTGCAAGAATAAAACTGTATAGAGATAGCAGAAAAATACTCTTATTTATGCAGAGTGGAAATTTCACAATTTGTTTTCACTCCAGTGCAGACAGAACCAAGACTTTTACACAGTTTCCACCTGTCCCAGACCCTGAGCCCAGAAACCTCACATGCCAGTCCTACCCACACATGCAAGAAATCATTTCACTGTAGACCTGGAAAGCTTCACAATAAGAGCTTTGTCACTTTGAATGGGGAGAAGTGACTTGAAAACTAGAAGAACAGCCACTGTATTCTACAATTTAGAACTTTCTTTTAAAATACCTAAGCATTCATCCCATGATAACCTGACACAACTTCAGCTTGCCTGTGACAATTAGTGCACACAAAACATAATCATACTGAAACTGGCAGAAAGAAGATTTAAAGTTCTAAACTCTAAGCATTAAAAGAAATAAACAAGAAGATTAACCACTATGTGAAATGAAAAATCTTCTGTTTATTTCTGAGAGTACAAGTTCATGCTCTCTAAAAATTTTGTTCTCAGAAAAAGAAAATGTGAACCCTGGATCAGAGCCAAAGGGCATGACCTATATTAGGAAGGAAATTCCATTCAGCATGCAGTTGAAGAGGGTGGGATGGACTTCTGTTTATTTGCACCCCTTAAACAAACAAAACCACATAGAAGATCAGCAAACATTAATTTTGATAAAGAAGAAATTTGACCTTTGTGTTCTGTAAATAACGGTGATCATTGCAAATGTAATTGCACTAAGCAAACCATAGTCTAGTCCCAGCAAAAGAGAAGCCACAAAAGCTGCCACCCAGATGGCCTAAAACAAAAAAAAAGTGTGAATTATTATGCATCCTCTTTCCTGTTAACAAAAACAACAGCAGAACCCAACCACAAAACCTATGTATCACTTCTGATCAGGAATATGCTCTAATGTAACCCATCATGATGCCAGATGGGAATTGCCTCGACCTTTCAGAAGGGAATAAAATCTCAAGGTACTCTAACATATGACAAACTGTCAAATATTAATTAATGCCTTAAGTCCTGTTCTCCAAGGATTCTTGTTCTACCATCATCAGACTCCAAAAATCTTAAGATAAAAAAAAATATTCAAGGCTTGCAAGTAGCTCTAACTCAGTTTCACCAGCCAGTTCATCCAGTAGAGAAATGCCACCAAATGTTCCCTTCAATACACTCTTAGCTCTGGCCCACTCCAGCCAGGTTTTTGGTTTGTCTTAAAAGATGGCAAATACCTTCATGTGGTTTTCTTTGTTATTCTGTTTTCAAATTCTTCTCAGACATTCCCACAGCCTTTAGGGCAGTTTCTACAGCAAAACTGCCAGAGCTTTTGCTTTTACCACAACCAAACTACTTCTGACTTGAGTTACAAGATTGTTGAGCAACAACAAAAATATTTTTGTCTCCGACAGATCACTCTCCAAGGGTACTTACAGCTCCCTGACTTATGTCTACCTGCAATACAACACTAATTTGTAATTCCTTGGTAAATTTCTATGCCATTTTGGGGATAGCAACAAATTTAGTATAGTAAAACATAAGCACTGAGCTGTGCAATACTCACCAGCTCAATCTTACTGGTTCTCCAGAAGTGCATGACATCTGCAAACTGTTTAAGCATTCCCTTCAGGTTCACCATGACAATTGCAGCTAGCACTGTCTAAGAACATTACAAAAATGCAATTTTCAGAAGCAAAATAAACCCAATGCCAAATAAGAACTACAAAGGATCACAAATAACTACTTCTGTGCTTTATAACTGATATAAGTCCACTGAATAGATGTTCTATTTAAAACCCCACAACTTTTCAGATAGTTCAGTGGACATGTGCTTTTACTGCAGCTGCAGAATTGGCAAACCAGTTCAGTTCAGTTTGATTTACTCCTTCCTAGCAAGAGAAATCACATGCTCCTACACTTACAGAACCTGAAGCAGCAGACTATAGTCTCAAATTCAAGTTTCTCTACAACATACTGAAACAATTCCTGCAATAGTCATATGGTTGTAACCCAAGGTCCAACTCCTATAACAAGAAACAGGAATTGTGTATCACCCTTTGCATATCACCAGAAACAGATTTTTTTTAAAGTCAGAAATATACTTTTTCACATAAATATATTTTTATACAAATAAGTATAAACAGCAGCAAACCCAACTCATTATGCTGAGCCATTATCCAGCCCCAGCCTTCTACTAGCCAAGCTGTGACTTTCTTTTAACTTTTTAACTTCAACCCAGAATTCCTATGCTGCAATCAAATGTGGCCAGCAGGACCAGGGCAGTGATTGTCCCCCTGTACTCAGCACTGGTGAAGCCACACCACAAATCCTCTGTTCACTTTTGGGGCCCTCACTAAAAGAAGGACATTGAGGGGCTGGAGAGAGTCCAGAGAAGGGAACAGAGCTGGCAGTCTGGAGCATAAGTCTGATGAGGAGCAGCTGAGGGTGTTTAGCCTGGAGAAAAGGAGGCTCAGAGGAGACCTTATCACTCTCTGTGCCTGAGAGGAGGTTGTGGCCAGGTGAGGATTGAACTCTTCTTACAAAATAAAATGTGGCAGAATGACAGGAAATCGCCTCAAGTTGTGCCAGGGGAGGTTTAGATTGGATATGAGGGAAAGTTTTTTCATGGAAGTGTTTGTCAAGAATGGGAACAGGCTACCCAGGAAGTGGTTGAGTCACCATCCCTGGAGACATTTAAAGCAAGTAGATGTGGCACTTAGGGGCATGATTCAGTGGTGGGCTTGGCAGTGCAGAGTTAGGGAGGTTTAGATTGGATATGAGGGAAAGTTTTTTCATGGAAGTGTTTGTCAAGAATGGGAACAGGCTACCCAGGAAGTGGTTGAGTCACCATCCCTGGAGACATTTAAAGCAAGTAGATGTGGCACTTAGGGGCATGATTCAGTGGTGGGCTTGGCAGTGCAGAGTTAACAGCTGAACTCAATGATCTTAAAGGTCTTTTCCAACCTAAACAGTTCTAAAGAAGAATTGCTTGAAGGTATTCTTATGTTCTAAAGACAGAGTTCAGGATATCCAATACTAAAAACAACAACAAAAATCACGCTGAATTGTTCAAAACACTATTTTTGCTAGGCTAATTTACAGCAAAAATGCATACAAAATTTAAAGGTTTCTGGATCAAAGCCTAACTGTTGTTTACTAAGTCTCCCACAATTTCAAGTTTTAGCAATACTCATGGGCCTCTGTTCACAGTCGATGCAATGCCTAATATGCAAAACTCCCTTACCTGTGGAAGTGGTTCAAAAAGGTATCCAATAGCCACAATTACCAACAGAACCATAACTGCAGAGAGTGCACCTGCAATCTGAACAAAAAAAAAGCCAGAGAGTATTCAGAAGTGTTTCCAAGGGGAAATATTACTGATTAGCTAACCCCTTGTGCTTTCAACAAGGCTGGTTGTACAAATGACTTCTGATTCCTTCCATTCAGTTCACCCATTTTCCGCTTCATGCCACTTTCTATCCTGACCCAGTCTGGATTTGAAACATGGGAAACTCCAGTTAATTCTTGTGGCTCAGGCAGAGAAATATAGCCATCTAGATAAGCTTCAGACTTTAGTTTTGGAGCTCCAAAGAGCTCAGGATTTGGGTATTCTACATACCTGAGTTTTCCCACCAGTGCTTTCCTGGACAAGACTCCGAGACATTGAACATGTGATTGCAAAGGTTTGGAAAAATGACCCCACAGAGTTGCATATTCCCAAGGCAATAAGTTCCTGTGTTAAACAGTAGAGCAAAGAAAGCCAAATATACACTTATACTTAGCAGTGGTACCAAGCTGGAACTATCCACAGACATTAACAACCATATCCTATTTACATTGCTTTCTAGCAATCTCATTGTAGAGCATAAGCAACCTAATTGTAGCTTATACTTGTAGTTCTCACACAAGCACAAGCTGATGCATGTAGTCATCTGTTAAATAAAGTCTCTGATGAAATGCTGGAGACATTTCCTATCCCAAAATGTTACAAGAATTAATCAGACTGAAAACGAAAATGAATGACAGCACTGCTTGTTTTAAGGATTTCTTCATCTTGGGGATAATTTGAATTTTAACCCTGAATATACATGAATATACATATTTTCTCATGCAAACACTTTTCTTTGCTTCCCACCCTATGTGTTTAAAATCATGAGCAGCCCTGCCTGTGCTCCATGAGTGGTAATCCATTGCTGTACATGAAAAAACCAATGAGCGTCTGCTGATTCCTCAGGAAGATCCCACATGAGAACTGCTCCCATGGGTGAGGTCAGGAGCTCCATCTAGCTCAGTACTGCATTTCTGATGCTTAAGAAATGATTTGCTTTTAATGAAGCCTCCCCAGACTACTCTGCATCTTGTTATTTGTAACTGAGTGATTTGAGTCATACATTTCCAACAGTCCTCAATGAGATTTTTCTCTTTGCATTTGTACAATCCTTTTTGGATTCATTTAAACACTTGGCATGCACTGCTACTGTGACAAGGAGTGCTACAGTTTATCACCCAGGTGAAGGAGCATCTGGCACCTCCTGAGGAAAAGATTTAGATGCTTAACTTAGGTCAGCAATGATTAAGATAAATAAAGCCAATTACATTCATGCTACAGATATGCCCTCTTCTCTCTGTGGGTAACAGAGCACAATGACATGAAGGCTGAGATTCACCTGACCAGATGTAAAACTTCATTTACTCTCAGAGGAAGACAATCATTTTGATAAGAGGGGGAACAGCTGATCTGTGCTGTGTCAGATGTGTGCTCTAGGAGATGTGTTACAGCACAGGAACTCCGCCTCCCTTGACACCACAATGATATAGACTAATAATCCAACTGAAGTATTGATTCTAAACTGCACAGGAAGGCCAGAGTAGGTAAGATGGACATATCATTTTAATTTTAGGGAGTCCTAAACACAGTCCTTATCACTCAAATCATGCTCAGAATGCCAAGTACAGACAGGGCCAATTGCTGCCCCAGAAAATGTTGCCCATTTGCAACATTTTGAATAAAATGTTGCCCATTTGCAACTTTGAATAAAAAGAAAATATAAAACATAATTGGAATTTTTAAACTCTAGACAAGAGTTCTTTGACACATAAGGTACTGTATTTATCACACGGGACCTCTATGCTTTGCTCTATTACAGAAAGCAGAGAAAATGCAGCTGCTCATCAGGACAGTATGGCCAAGTAATGCCTGTCCCAAAAATTAATGGTCATGCATACGTCCAAGTATAGCAGAAGCAGGTTTCCCAAAATGAAGCTAAAAGTGAAACTGTTTTTTTTAAACACAGCCAGAAGAAGAACTTACATTAATTCCTGGCTTTAAAATGTGTAGGCTGTCAAAAATTTGACCTGATTCCACTATTGAAGAAACTCTCATTTCTGCCAATATCACACCCTACTTTAATGATATAACAAAGGTGCTACTGAGAATTTTCAACAAATCAACTCTGCTACTTTTACCTGATTCCCATCGATGGTGTAACCATGTTTAAGGGCAAAGATCTTGGCCATTGATACAGCCATTGAAAATCCAACTATTGCAATTGCTACTGCATCCACAAATATTGCTGGGATTAGCTCAATGTCAGGAACTGCTGGTGCACGTAACCTTGGAGATGAAATTAAGATTTATAAATTAATATGGTAAGAACTATAAGCAATACAGAAAAGACACAGTCTTAATAAGAATGTATCATCCCTACCCTTGAGGAATACTCCCAACAACATCCACTTTGTATGACTCATGCAGATTCATTCCAGCTGAAACTCCTGTGCCAATAATGACCTAAAAATCCACAAACACATTTGTAAACATTATCTAAAAAGAGATACAGCCACTTGAAGAGATATAAAGGTTGGCTGACTATGATTAATAAACACAAGGGGTTACATTTATTGTCAGTCAGTTTTCTATGAGTTAGGGGCTAAAAAAGCAGACAAAAAGGAAGGATCATGATTTTCCCTTCATCATGTCCAACTCATCCTGATTTTATAGTTTTTTGTAAAAAGTTAAATGGAACACGCTATGGTATGATATGAATCACTCAAATTCCCTTTGCCTAAGCCAAGCTCAGGCAAACGAGTGTATTGGAAAAATCAAATGCAAGGACACTCCTGCCTGTGTGCACTGGCTTATTTGCATGTGCATAGCCTGTTACCTGTAAAGAGAACTGATGCAACAGCAAAGAACGGAACATTGTTTTGCTATTGCCTATCAAAAAATACCCTATTACACATCTCCCTCATCTCTCACCAGCATCCCTTTTCTTTGTTCCTTCTATCTAGATTGTGCCCATACCTTCAATTATTTTCTTTCTTGACTCCATTATGTGCAGGTTTTTTGAGACCTGTAGTAATCTGAGAACTCATTTTTAAATCAAATCACTTTTAAAGAAAAAAGCTTGTCTGAGCTGTAGGCTTTGTGTGTATTATGATAGTCTGTTTTACACAGGTATTTTAAAATAGTTGTTTGAAACAGAATCAGTGCTGCAGCCAGCTATCAGTCTCAGAAACAAAGAAAGGAAAAAGTATTAAGTCCTGATGGTTCCTGCTCTTCTTTCTGCTACTGCATTTCAAAAAGCAAGCAAGCCCTGCAGAACCTCTGCAGGCATCTTACAGGCATCTGTAAGCACCTTCCTTCAGGAAAGGGTTCAGAGCTCTTGGACTTCATGTGGGAAATGCCACTCTTGAACTCCAAATGGGAAATGCCACTTCAGACACTCTGCACTGTCTTGCAGGGAATCAGTCAGGAGCCCAAACTCCTGGATAGAGAGGGTTTTACAACACATATATATCTACCCATTGCTATAGGGGACTGGGGGTGTTTAATTTGTTTTCCAACTCTTCTTTTTGACTTTATGCTCTCCATATGGGCATTCCAGTTGTTAATTTTAAGAGAATACAAACCTTCAATTGGATCAAGGCTCAAATGAATTATGTTCAATGGAAGTTACTCTCAAGCTCAGTAAGATAAGATAGAACATGAGACAGTTTCTACAGCTTTAGAACAGCTATATAATTTAGCCACAGAATTTCCCAACTGGCTTACCACGATGATCTCCATAGGAATAGGAACTGGGAGCTTCTTCTGAAAGCGGAAATTGATCTCCTTGCCAATCAGCAACAGAACAACGCACGTTAATCCAACAATCATTGTAGCAATATTGGTGGCTGTTATATTTGAAAACACGGCAACCAGGGTCTGTAACATACCAGAAGCATCATAATTATTCTTAAGAAAATAGAATCTTCATGGAGATTTGCCACAGAAGAGCAAATTATAAATTGCTTTTCAGCTGTGGTTTCATTGTAAATTTATAACCACAGTGAACGAAAGCCTCACCAAAATACCCACTGTTCCAACAAAACACAGAAGACTAGAGTATCTCAGTGAGAGAACTGCACTTGAATCATTTACAATATCAGTGTTGCTTAAAAGGGGCAAAAATTTGGAGAAAAAACTTTAATGGGGTAAAAAGCCTAAACTAAACCATGTCTCTTATCCTTAACATTTTCACACATATTCCTCAGTGGCAGCTACCTGAAAGTAATAAATGCAAACTCCTTCTAATACCTTCAAATATTCTTTGGCAAGTCACATTTACTTAGAGCTGCATAAACTATTCTAAAACAATAAAGCTGCTGATAGAACCATTGAGGTTGCCATAACAATATGGTTAAATAACCGTGATCCTGCAATGCTGCTGAACTGGCCATTATTCCAAATACCTTTTAATTGAAAATGCTTTCTAAAAGGGTATTAGAAAAAAAACCTGCTGGAATACACAAATTGTGAGAAGGTAAATAATTGCCCATACTGATTATTCCTCCTTCTTCCACTGCATTAAAATAAATAAATAACCTCTGGAGAGGTCTTTGAAAGAAGGCAAACATACTCTTCCTTATGCAGATTGAAAATTGCTACAACTGTCAGGATGTTATACATTCAAGATGTCCAGGTAGTATGCATCTTGAATTTATAACTTCCCCTCTATTTGTTTGGCAATTAGTATGACTGGTTCCCAGTTTTGCGAACTGAACAGCAAATTTTGGAATTAATCATTAATGCAGACTTGTTTGCAAAAGGTTTGTTGTATCTGCACAAACATACAAAAAGATTCCCACAAAGCATTTTCTATAACCTACATGTAGATGAAATCCTGAAGCTTCATTATTGCTGAGCCATCAATCTACTCAAAAGCTTAGGTTTTCACAGACATCTGAGGTCTTCCCTTTCACAGACATCCGAGATCTCCCCTTTTCTTCCACTTAAGAGTGGAAAAATTCTGAGAGTAACATTTCCTAGCTTTGCAGAAAACACCTGATTTACAGCGAAGCATTTCAGGAGCACATTTCCCTCCAAGGCACAAGAGATTTGCTTCAATGAACAATGTTTCTTCATATTATGAAACTGCATTCATTAGAATCCCAAAATCCGCCCATCTCAGACCGTGTGAATCTATCAAGTTACACTTGGGCTGCACTTTCAGATATTGAAACATTACTACAGCACTTAATGACCTGTGTTCAATACTGAAGATTATTCTACTTAGTGCCAAATAATACATAAAAACAGGAAGAAAAGCTTAGGAACTAGATCCAGCCAACACAGAATTTGCATGCTCAGTAAGTGTAGTTGCTCACATATACAACAGAGAGGGGCCCACTGTAGCGGTTAGTCTTGATGCCAAGGAGATACTTTAGCTGGGAAGTGAAGACATGGACTGCAGCTGCAGTGGTGAATCCTCGCACCAGAGGCTCTGTCAGGTAGATAGCCAGAAATCCAAACCGAAGGAAACCTAAACACAACTAATGAAAAAGGGAAGTGTCAACCATGTGAATCCCACAATAGTCTGGATATAGCATACACACACCCCCTCTCTCCTCAATGCCCAAGCCAGATCAGGCAAACCTGGACTTTTCTAAAGCCACAGGTCAGTAAGCTGCCATCAACCCACCCAATCTTCCATGCCACTGGCAGGTCCCTTGCCAGATATGGGTATGTAGGTAGGTATGTATGTATGTATGTATGTATGCATTGTTTGTATGCATTTATGGACAGATTAGAGAACATCAGTTGAGTTTTTCTGATGGGATAGGAAAAAATGAAAAGGGGGAAAATCCTGGTTTTTTCCAGTCCAGCTAAGATGCCAATAAAGTCCTGCCTCCAATGCATCCATCCCCAGTTCTGTGATGAGACTGCCATAAAGCAGCCTGTGTCCCACACAGAGCAGTGCAGAAGCACAAGTCTGGTTACAGGGGACCCACTGTCCCTCAGCACCCCCTGCAAGACCAGCAGCAGCAGCTGCTCCTACAGCAAACTGTGAGCACATACCTGGATAAGTCCTGAAAGAAAGGCGAGAGCCACAGCTACCTGCACCCTCTTGGCATCCCTAGCACTGTAAAATTCAAGGATAGCTGTAGTATTAGTAGTATTAGAGTCCGGACAAATCATTTCATCAGGCACTTCTCTCACAGCAACACTACCAACCATCATACTAACCACAGCAAAGGTACCTGAAATAAGAGGGAGAGGAAAATAATTGCTTAAAATCTTGGCAATTTTTTTTTCAGGAGTGGTTCTTATTGAGATATGTAGAATTAAAGTAAAATAAGAGTTTTCTACCTTAATAATGTATTTTTTAGTCCCCAAATCTGCACCAGTACTCAGCACCATTAAAGCTAGTTAGATGGTGAACATAAACCTCTGCAGTAGGTGAACACCATTTTTTTTAATCTCAGTTTCTATTTTACACTTTAAAAATTCATCCTAGCCACACCAACGAAATCATAGTTCAGGAGTTTGCAACACACATTTTTAGATCTAATTCGATACAAGATGCTCTTCTACTGCTTCCTATGTAAAATGTATAAGCTACCAATAAAAAATAATGCTTATGTTCCACACATCTGGATTTCTCCTATGCACTTAAATTTTAATTTATGGAAAACGACTACACTTTCTACTTCTCCGATTTTATTTTTTACAGCTTTTCTAAAAATACAGACACACACATACAGACAGACTTTCAGTTATCCATACAGATATACCTATTGATATGTGCTTGGAGGTTCCAAAAAAAGTATACAGAAAAACAGGATAAAATGAAGAATATAGGCCAAATACTGGGGGAACAGCTGCCAGCAAAGCATAGGCTAAACCTAGAAAACAAACACAAATATGTATGATAAGTTAACAACAAAAATAAAACATCTGAAGCAAAGGGATTTAAGGGATTTAAGTCTACTACAACTGAACACACCTAATAGGAAATCTAGAGACTTGTCCCAGGTTTAAAAAATAAGAGATCTTTCAGTGAATAGTCTTTAAAATGTATGATATTCTAGGGCAGTGCCTAGAAACATGATGGGTTGAGTCAGGAAACCAAAGTCTAATTACAGGCACTGCAGGTGTGTTTGTGTGTACACCTGTGCACCTGTTTTGCCTTTGTGGGTGCAAGTACTCCTTAATGGCCACCAAATTATTTTTGTTGCTTTTGTTTTCATCTTCAGAAGAATCTGGTTAGAAACACCCAAACTCTCATAACAAGTGGGACACATTTGACTTTTTCTTCCTTTCCCCATCAGACATGGTGTTCATGGCAACCCCTAACTGACTAAACACTTTCCTCCTCCCTCACCCCAGAATGACTGGGATAACATAACAGTTTATGTTTCCACAAAACATGCTTCAAAATGTAAAATAAGCAGAGAACTTCTGACAATCTGTAAGGCCACAGAGCTTATATAGTCTGGTATGCTTTCCAAAAACAAAATCCTTTTTGTCATTAAGCCCTGTCCAGTCCCATGCAGTGGAATGCAATCCACATCATTCCTATCTGTAGTGGGGGCTGGCAAGCATAACTGTGGAGCTGTGGGGGGAACAGCTCGAAGGGACACCAGGGAAGAACACCTCTCTCTCCCACCCTCTGTGTGACTCATGGTGTGCTTATCATGGGACCAGGCTCACAAGCAAGTGGTGTACATCATGTGATATGGCACATAACTGTCCCAAGCAGTTCCAGCCAAAACAATAGCTCTACATAGCTTGTGTTAATGAGAACTGACACCAGAACAGAACAAATGGGCCTCAAGGAGAAAACACTGCATCCTGGCTTGGCTTGGTTCTGCACTCTCACAAGTGCAGGCTGGTAACACCTGTGGGCTCTTGCCACACTTGGGCACATTGGTCCAAATGAGCAGTAAAAATCTCAGCAGACCAGCGCAAATTCCAAACAGGAGCAATGGTTCACCCACCATGGAGAGCCAGTGCTACTCAAAAACACCTCTCTCTAATAATTTAAATTGGGAGACAAAGCATCACATTACAGAAAAAAAAAGAGCTAAACCAAAGGGATCTTCTGTGCTATCCAAGTGCTCTTGTGCAGTGCAGCAAGTCACAGGGCCTTGTTCTAGCCCTAAGCAATATCTGAGTCCTTACCAAAAATTCATATTCTCACCAAAAGTGGACTGATGGTATCATTGATTCTCTTGCTCAAATGAGCATTTCATTAAGTACTTGTGAAACTCATCCCACATATCTTCTCTCACCCAAGGGGTACCTCTCCTGACATCAGCTAACACCCTGTACTGTAACAGTCTGGCCTTTAATATGATGATGAACTTAACAGTACATGTAACCAGAACTGAAAATCAGGGTTCAAAACTGAGAGGGTGGGTGTATGTGAAGTTCCTGATCTGAATATCCTTTTATTTCCTTTCATTTGTACTGGCATTTTTAGAGACTGTCAGTGCCAAGGAAATAAAGAGACATTGACCTGATAGGAGGCCATGGCTTAAACACCGTGGTCATTGTAGTTCTGCCTGGAATGATTCCCAGGCTTCTTTGAACCCATGCTTGCTATAATTACTTCCATTCCAGAAAACTGAAAGTTCAACTTTTGTGTTTTTAGAAAGGGAAAGATTAGGAGCAGTTTAAGGGCATGTCTACAGGCGCCAAATGAATGATGTTTACTTTTAAAAAGAGTCACAAAATTAAGTACAAAGTTCACTGCTGACTACTTACATTTTGGTGTTCTTTCAGGTCATGACATAAATTATGTTTCAGTATACAACTGACAATGTTTGTGTCTAGTATATGACAGATATGCCTGAGAGTTAACCACATTAGCTATCAGTTTAAGATAAGTTTATGCTTCCATGTGTGGAAATAAAAATAACCTTAATCATAAAACTTAAAACCAGGAAGATACAGAAGAAATTATCTGCAGAGCCCAAGTTAGAGTATTTAATTATTTTAACTGTTTACCACCCATTAAAATCTTGGATTTACAGATGACTTTTTCAGACCTGCCTCAGCCTAAAGTGGAACAAGTGAAGTGCAAATATGAAATAAATCAACCCAGAAATAAACTTATTTTTGCTTAATTACAACCCCCTCTGGACAAGGCTCTGCACAAATCAGAGAATTTCCTTGATCCCAAGACATTGTGGAAAGATCTACTGAGACTGTGGCAGCTACTGTGAAGCTGCCATTCCCAGAGCAGTGGGCACCCCATAATGATATTGCTGTAGAAGTGCTGTTGCTTTCTAAACTCCTAACACTTCTGAAACTGCTAATAGTAAATGCTGGGCTAAACAAAAGATTCTGCTGGTCCATTCACCAAGAGCTGGAATGGACACAGAATAGTGAACACTGGATTTCTCTGTCTTCCAGAACCTACTCCTGCTTCAGAAGTGGGCTCCACTTAGGCTGACACTTCCAAGAATTTACTAGAAATTTCCACAGATTTTCAGTCTTGTTACAGATGATGATTTTGATTTACTTCCGCCACATAAATCACTGCCTGCTACTATGGTTCCAGTGTAAATTGGCGACTTCTAGCCTTAGGGATCAGTCTTTGAATTCTTGCATGTTCTTCTCTGGTTAAATTTAGTTTGGTTCCTTTGCCTCACTTGCCCTCTGAAATATGATGTCTATATGTCTGCTACCCTCTGCAGGAAATAAGCCACGACTTTCAGGACAATGAGATCAGTAAATAATATGGTGCATTCAGGAAAAGTTTGGACATGCACTTAAACTGTGAAAGGTTGGTCTGCCATTGAGAGCTGTGGATACTGATTAGAGAGGGAGCTTCTTTCAGGGTTTGGTGCACATCACTACTTGCAGTTTTAAGGGAATCATCATTCTGGGCTGTCTGCAGAATCCATGTTGATCTCCACAGAGAGCCCTGAGATACACATCCTGTTGTCAGGAGCACCTGTTCCAGGATGTCAAGAACTGCCACAAAGGCACACACAGGAAAAGTAAAGAAGAGATAATTAAATCCAGAGGTACACTCACCTTGAGGAAGCTGCATGACCCCAGTGCTAATACCTGAGATAATGTCTCCAAATAAGTATCTCCTTACTGGGTAATGAGGCAGCCATTTTAAAATTGGTAAGAAATTGTACAGATAAGACTTGGCTTTCTTAGAAGTACAACTGGAATTACAAAGCAGAAAGAAAGTTAGACACTAGCAGGGGACAAACAGGCTGCAAAAATTGTCTTTCATCTCTATACAGGAAAACAGCTCCTTTACAGGCAGGCTCAGACTCCTGATGACAGTAATTTCTGGACATGCTTAAGCACAAACAACTATGCCTCCAGTTAATTTAGCCCTTAATCATGGGTTAGTGCTGTTGACAAACCTTATGGAACTAGAGAAGTGAACAAAACTGGAGCACAAAACTCAATGTGCATAGACTGGAACAGTTTTACTTCCCACTGGAGGTCAGTGGGAAGTAAAACTGTTCCAGTCCATGCACAATTGAGTGGTCACATAAAACCTTTTGCTGAGATCATTCCTAGTAACAATCCCCTGAGAATAACTTGCTTCCTGATAATGGTTTTCACTCAGCAGAATACTTTGCAGTGCTTTTTTTTTTGCCATTTACTACTTGCAGTGCTTTTTTTTTGCCATTTACTATTTGCATGCTTTATACTTTTTTGATCATAATATTGTATATTCTTATGCTTTAAACGTGGCAAATCTATTAATTTAACCAGTATTTATTACTATCCCTACCAGTACTGACAGACCCACTTTCAGGCTATTTGAGAGCATAACCCTTCCTCACCCAGAAAGGAAAGGCACTGAAGCCAGCAGCACTGACCCTTGGGACTCTCAGCAGAGCTATTAACCTTTTGAAACCCTGACTCATGACAAATGAATAGAGGCAGGAAGTACATATCTCTATCCAGTATTGCCTTGCATCATACCTTGATTGTACTGTGGTAAGTTTAACCTTGGCTAAAAATGTAACACAGGGATTGTATAAGTGCTTTTCTATCTAGGGGAATTGCAAGAGAATTGCACGGATTTGTTGGCATTTCTGGATTGTACAGTGAAGAAGCTTGTTGCTAAAAGTGAGAGAGTCATCCACACTTCTGCATGGTAGACTGTATCACAAAAAGGAGGATTTTGATCCACTTTCTTTTAATTCGACACAGACAAGTTTTCTGAGGTAGAATTAAGTGTCTTTACCATTGAAGTCATTCCATAAACCAAAGCTAATCTCCAAATGTCAAATAATGTGAACAGGAATATTTTATAGAAAAGCAATTCTGTTGTCCTGCAGAACACGGTTTGAGAAAGAAATGGAAAAAACTCTGCAAATGAAGCATGGATAAATAAAAGCTAATGAGAACTTATATCCCCTGGCACCATGGAGCAAGAGAACCACAGTTAAAGACATTTCATATCTAACAAGATGATACTTAGATTCCAAGGCAGTTAATTAAAAGCTAGAGAATGCCTTTAGTAAGTTCTTATTAGACCAATATTTAGATTTCTACACAGCTATCACACATCTCCATTCTTCTGTGAAAGGATCATGTGAAGCACAAATTTGGCCATAAGTATTTCCACATAAGAAGGACAGATATTTTCTGGGTCTTATGAATTCATGTCACGTGATCTGACTAATACTTCACATTCCTATGCTGCGTATTTTCCTTTTGCACTTTGATGAAGGCAATTCAAATAATTTATCGAACACTTTCTAATATAGTTCTACATTAACATTAAAACACACATAAACAGCTTCTTCCCAGTCTTGCTGAATGGTCAAAGTAGAATTAGTGGTTTTATCTTTTAGGTTTCTTTGAAGAGATTACCGTCTAAGTGCATGAATCAATTAAGAATTATAATATTTCTAACCAATAAAACAAAGATAAGACAAAAACCCTACCGACAAGAATGTGCAATCTTCTGCCCTAAAGTCTGATGGGTTCTCTGTCGCCTGTGCAGCTGTCCTTGCAGGAGCTCCTGGTTGTAGATTGGTCTCTGCACACAATACATCTGGGTTTCCTCAAGACCCACTTCTTCTTCTTGAGCATGTTCCATAGTTGATCTCACAGGCCAGCAGTGAAGGAGGAACAGTTCCACAGTCTCCACCAAAAAACCTGGTTGCAGACAAAATAAGTTTGGTTTCCTTTTTGACCTCAGATTTGGCATTTCCTTTCAAATAATGTATTTTAACAAGCTAGAGGCAAGAACTGTGATTGCAGTCTAATTAAATAATCTGTAACAGCAGGAAGAAAATAAACCACACTCAGTCTTTAGTATATGCAAGGTATTAATTTATGCTTCTCTTGTATAATGAAAGCTTTTGCATTATTTTCTTTGTAAATAAGAGATGAAACTAACCTGGAAGGTTGTATTCATGTTTATCTGGATTTTCCCTCAGTTTTTAAAGAACATATGACTGTAGGAGGGAGATTCCTTTATTGCTGAGTTACTTCCTGCTTAGTCACAAACTGGCATGTCCATTTTCAAAAGACAGAACTCTAACACTGAGAAACCCACTTCTTTCTTCCAGATTGTCAGTTGCTTCCTGCATCCATCCATCTGCCTTCCTCTCTATTTCAGAAACTTCTTTTTCCAAACAGCATCTCAAGGATACACAATTAACTACTTTCAAACAGTTATTACTTCAATGGATGTGCCACTTACTGCCATTCTCAATCTGCACTGACTAAAACAGGAATCGAGAGATGTGCCCAGTTTTAAAACTAGCCAGAAGGTTTGTAAAGATCTATTTGTCTGTCTGATTCAGCGCCACAAAAATCTTAACATGTTTAAAAGACACTCTGCTAATTCCACTGCCCCATGTTTGCTGCTTTCAGAAATAGTGGGCAAGAAACACACTCCCAATTTTGAGCAAAGTGACAGGACTGCAATGTTGTTAGGCAGAGATGCTGGCTAGTGGCACATTCGATGACAGAACGTGAGTGCAGTGAGAAACAGAGCCATCATTGTGAACAAGGCCTTGGGCTCAAGTCCAGCAAGTCACTTAAGCATGTGTTTGCCTTCAACCAAGGCTGCTAACCCAGGGGTGCTCTGTTTTTAGCTGTACATCAATACTTTTCTGGGAAAGGGTTACCACGCAGAAATTAAACAAATTGCTACCTAAGCACTCAGACAAAGCCAACCATGATTGGTCCAACATTCCAATTCAGCAAATACAGTCAGACCATCAGCGAAATATCAATATTGCTATCTATGTCTTCACTCTGATGAAAGTGCTGGAATTTTCCACTCAGGTCTTGGTAATCTCTCCTAGAACTGACACAGCCTAGCATCTCTTCAGTTCTCAGTATTTCATAAGCAATACTTTCCCTATGCTGTCAGCCACAAAAGGATATTTTTACTAAAATTGTAATTTTTCATTTACTGCACACTCTAGATTGACTCCAGCTTTATTGTGTGAAATAAAGGCATCCTTCTTGAGCAGGGAGGTTGTAATCTGTGATCCTCAGAAGTACCTCAAGCCTCAACCATTCTGGGATTCCATAATGGTCCCTCATGTCATTATTCACATAGAATCTATCTTCTCCAGTAATTAATTGATGTGTTCTGGCAACATTGGCCTTATCTACAAATTAAGAAGCAATTTTAATCGGTCCTAAACAGAAAATACACTCAAATCAGAACAGAAATTGCAACTGCATGCAAAAGACACAGACCAAATCAGCTAAATGACTTGGTTTTGGCCAAACTTCTCCAATAAAATGAGAATGCAATATCAATACATTTTTAGTCAAGGTTTTAAAAACACACACCCTGCCTTCTTTCTGCTACAAAGGACAGCAACACAAGACAGTGCCCTGCTAACCCCAAACAATTCAGGTCCTGAATTTCCACCTTTGAGTTTGTTCAGCTTCAAGTAGATTGGTAAATATATAGAAGAGCCACATGAGATTGTAATATAAATCTAGACCTGGAGAGGTCTGGAGGTCTCCACTTCTGTACACAAGCTCCAACTCTTCCAGGTTGGAGAACAAAAGTTCCATCCTGCCTCTGTTTTTCATGGTAAAATAAATTATACAAATGCTGTATTTGACTAACTGAACAAGGCCCAATTCTAAATCAGTTTTTCAGATTGTGGCAGGAGTTAGTTTGGAATACTACCAGAGGTCACAACCCAAGCTTCACCATCACTCAATCTGAAGGTTTTTAAACTGTAGATTGAATGTTTCTGATTCTGTTAGAGTAAGGAAGTTACACTGCACTGAATCATGAGAACCAGCTAAAACAAAAGTAACCTGAGGGAGGATATGACAGAATCTTGTCTTTACCTTCACAGTGGACACAAGAACATGGAAAACAAATCACATGTAGTTAAAAGAGATCCTATATCTACCTAAAACTACTGCTGGATATATCACACTCTTTTTTTCCATGTCATTTCACCAACTTCATCTTAACATAAGCATAAGCATGTTCCTTGATGGCAACCTAAAATACTACGCTGTAGATAGTACAGTAACAATTAAAGTCTTTAATATCATCCCTCTCTTTTCCAAAAGTACACAGAGGGCAAGACTGAGATGTTTGTTTTTATGAGAGATGATACACATTGTCTATTGAATAGCAAAATAGTAACATTTCACGACTGGTTGGAATGTCTCTCCAAGTGTTTGCTGTATGACAAACTGGCAACACAATTATCCAAGGCTCAGAAACTGAGCCTAGCCCTTCACTCTCAGAATGCTTGAAGAAGAGCAAAAGCAAGGTACTGCCATTTTCATGAAAAGAAAGCTTACTGCTATGACTTCTGAAAACTCACAGACCTTTATCCAGAGGAAGAGAAGGAGAATGGTGGCCAGTGGAATACTGCTCTCCAACAACCTTTGAACTTCATGGCACGAATAAAGTTAAAAAGCTGTAAGAAGCACTGTCATTAATCTTATCAGCCAGATAAGAGTTGAGTTGAAGTAGGTAAAACCTGTATGCAGAAGACTTAAGAGTTGGCAATTCTTTATCTGACTGATAAAGGCCTGTCTTATATCTTTCCTGCTATTATCAAATTGAAGGTGTTAAAGAAAAAAAAAAGTGGAGCAAACATGAACTTATAACACTATCAGTAATAAATTAGCACTTTCTTTTCCCAGTCTTAGCTGATAAAGGAGGTCTGTCAAGCCATCTGCACTGATTCTTGTAGAGGACAATACTTTTTGATCCAAATCACGTGAATCAAAGTGCAACCATAAAATTTATAGGAACAGAGATTTGGCTGCTGTTCCTTGGATTCAAAATACAAATATGGGGAGAAAAAAGCAAGAAGCTGGAGACATTAAGAATGGTGTATTATGTGACTCTTGCAGCTTTAACAGGCACTTTTTCTCCTAACATGTGTATCTAACCTGAATGTGTCTGAACTACCTAAGGAAATGAGGGAGGCAGCAGCAAATCCATTGTCTTGCCTGTTTTACAAGGGCAAAACCCCTTTCTTTTGGAAGCACAAATTGCTTTAAATAGGAGAAAAGCACAGGTGGACAGTACTAGTACTGTGTTACAGTATGACCTCTGCTAGAGACTTCCAAGTTTGATCATGAGGTAAAAAGTCTATGAAATATTTTTTGTCTTCCAGCTTACAAATGCAGGTGACTGCCATCAGCCAAAGGGCTGGTGGAAATACTGCCACTCTATGTTAAACATCTTCTCCCAAATGTACCCTGAAAAGCACAGTTACTGCAAGCTCTGCTCCTACTGTCTGAAGAGGCAAGACACAAACCCAGGTGATTTTAGGAACCACATAATGGCTCATTTCTTTCTTTTCTCTCTGGCCTCATTCCCCAGTGCCCTTCCACTTTTCACCCTCAGTAACAAGTACAGAATTGTTTTTCAAATAGGTGTAAAATGACTGGGTGGAGTCATAAGGAATGTGTTCTCCTGATTTTATTGGACTGTTCTCACCATTTTCATTCTTCCTCCACTCCTCACATTAAATCCACTAACAACTAGGTAATTTAAACCTGAGGCCTTTATGTAAAATTTCATAAATTTAGGGGTAACTTGTGAAACAAACAAAATTTTCCTTGTGTAGGTCCTAATCTAAGAAATGCACTCCAGGAGTGAACCTTTGGGAAAAAAATAAATCAAGACCTTAAATTTCTATGCAGCTTCTAGACAGGTAAAATGTCCACTCTAATCATTAGAAAGGTGAGATGATTAATCAAAGGTGAGTTTCATTGTGTGATAAAAGCTTCTCCACACACATATAATGTTACTCAGAACAACAGCAGGATAGAAAACCTGGGTAATACCCTGGTGGGCTACTGCCAAGACCACCACATGAGCCATCAGCCTATCAAAAGCTCATTGCCACCAGTCCAGAGTAGTACACAAGGGTCACCTATGGGACCCTGGAAGTCCCTGCCAGCTCTGAAAAGCATCTGCCCATCTCTAAGAGTAAGAGCAGTCAGGGGCAGCCAAAGGGGTCCTGGGAAGTCTTGGCCAGTCACATGTGTGCACATGGGATGGTCTGTACCAACAGCTGGAGTGGGGTTATGACCTTGGGGGCTCATATGTCCAGCTCAGCTGGGGAAATTGGGATGAAGGAGCTACTAGGCAGACTGTGTGAGCCTGTGTGCTGGAGGGATCCATCCACCTTGCAGATGTGTGATGTATCCCTACATGTGTACATATACTCTCACTACTGGCCCTCCATCCTGCTTAGCTAGAGAGCAGAAGGGATGAAGCTGTTGCCTCTCTGATATGCATGTCTTGCCATGCACAGATCTAAGTACTTTGTGTGTCTGTGTGCTTATGGGAAACACATCTTCAGCCTTGGTACTGGTTGGATCTGGGGATATGGAGCAGCAGCAGCAGCCCCATCTTCCTTAGGCTGTTGAATTCAGTATGATATATTTTCCTCTAATGAACCTATCTTAGCCACTGAAAACAGCATAATAATAACATTGAGCATAAAGATCCTTCTCTCAAAATGGTAACAAATAAGATATATATCTATTTTAAAATAAGATGATTATGTAACTGGTAAGAGGTAATTTATATTTCATGCTCCTTGCCAAAAATACTTAAGGCCCCAAAGTTTACTGCATGGACTAATGAATTCATTAGTGTCTTAGGCATATCTCTATCAACCAGCAATCTTATGTTTGTTTTTATCAACAGAATGTTTTAGGACATGTTACAATGATTGAGCTGTTTAATCAATTCCACATAAGACAAACATCTGGAGCACTTTGAGCAGCAGAACACTGGTTTCCTTCCCTCTGAGACATAGATAAGAGATGGCTTCTGTTTCCAGTGTAAACACATTGATGACCATGAGAACCCATGGCAATACGATCATTCTTATTTCTGCTTTTTGCAACTTCAGTGACCTTGGATCCTAGTCTGCCATCCTCTTTCCATTTGCCAAAAGCAGTTCCTAGTGACAGTGGAATCAGTAAGTTAATCAGAACAGTAGCATGGCTGATGACCCCTTTATTATGCTTTGTTAAGCCGACTGATAAGGACATGCACCACTTCAGAGACAGGTAATCATTAGCCAGCTTCATCTCCAGAGAAAATCCACTGCCAAAAAATTTGGTGGAGCAGTTTTCTTCATAAAGCTTCAGTTGATCAGAGGAGATAACATAAATCAAGATCATGAATACACACCAAGCTAAGCCAGAATAACTTCTTTACTTCTTGTGATCTCAGTGGACCTCCAGCAACTGGTTCATTTTTTCGGGCAAAGTGGAACATGCAGACAGTAAACAAGTGTCTGTGCAGAAAGAAATTACTTCATTCTGTGATACACTTCCTTCTGCAGAAAAGCCATGAAAATAATTCTCCCCTATCTGCTTCATCAACTCTTTACACAGATCACTACCCTCTCAAGTCCTGCATCAAGTTAAAAATAAACCATGAAAAATAGAAGGTTGTTATTTATAACAAAATTATTTCGGTCAGAATGTTTACAGTGCAAACCTCTCAAGTCAGAGAAAACTGAAGGATAGTAAAACAGTGTGGTCAGAGGAAGAAATGACTGGGGTGCAAAGAGGGAAGAAGAGAGGGTTTAGAATAGGATTAAAATTTATATTCCAGTTTCACTGCTGAAAACATGGCATAAAGTAACTACCATTACTTGAGTAACATGAGGTTTTGAAAAGTCTCCAAGGATCCTTTACAAGGCTCTCTTTCTAACATGTTCTGAAAGGATCTGCTCCTCTGTAAAACAGGCTAGAGCCACTACCATGCTTGAAGAAATTCCTGAAGAACTGATGCTTCTGAAAGGCGACACAGAACTTCAGCACAGGGCAGCCACTCCTCGGGAAAGCAGGATGACTAACTACGTCTCAAAGCTGCAACTCTCCTCCTGATAGTTCTGAGAATTCCCTATCCATGTTAGGATCTGCAAACATTTCATTCTTGGAAGCTACTTCATAACACACATTTTCTGTGGTTTTTTTCTGCACTAGGTATGAAACCAAACCCCTCATGAGCGGTAAGCAGAACATGACATATGATAGATCCTGTCCCCATTTATGCAATTGTTGCTTGGTTAAGATGTTATCTAAACAATAGCATTCTCCTGTCTCTTTTGTACTTGAGTGTTGCTTCATGATCTGAAGGTGAATGCCAGACAGTGGGAATAACCTTCCACAATGTTTTGATGCCAAGATTACACCTAAAGGCCATGAGTGCACAGCAAGCACAGGCCAACACTGCTTTTGCTTGAAATTTTTAAAATGCACTGTAAGCAAATAACATGTACAGAAGTTTCTCAAATAAGTATTTCACAGCAAACCCTTGCTTTATTTGCAGCTCACCTTATGGCTTCATATTTTTTCTGTGGCTGATGAAATTTTAATGTGAGACAGCCCCATGTCTGTTCTTAACCACACAAACAAACAGATCAGCCCTCATGGAGCTGAACATTTCTCCAAATGACCCTCTAAGTTTGTTTGGCAGAGCAACCCTGCATGAACAGAACAATCCTGCAACAGCTACACTAGAACAGGGTGTCTTAATGAAGGAACTGGAAGAGCAAGAAGGGTATCTGGGCTGGGGATCATCAAATGAAATGAAGAAAGGTTCTTGCAAGAAGAAATCATCAGAAAATTACTCAGTGAACCTTTCTTTCCTTCTCAGGAACACATATGCAAAAGAAACAAATGTCACCAGAAAACAGGGAAAAAGAATCAGACTCACTACAACTGTAGTTAGTTAGACTCAGGTCGCCTGTTCAGCTATATGGACTTAAATGAAGCACCAAAAAGAGATCACATATACTGATTTTAAGCACGAAACTGGCAAAGAAATAAAACTGGAATCATATAATATGGAACTGAAAACAAGCAAACAAGTACAGTGCAAAATTCCAAAAAGAAAAATGCAATGAACCAAAGACAGTAGGTAATGAAACAGTAAACCTGAAAGAAATTGGAAGGGCTTAGAAAACAATGTTATATCCAAACCCTGAAGCTGGGGCAGGATCCTAGTAAAGCAGAATATGCAGGATTAGACGCTGAAGTGGTAAATGAACTCGGGTATAGATTTCTCTGGGAAAGGACTTGAACCATGTTATGCTATAAAGGTAAGGTAGCAGCAGTAAAACTTCTGTATTCAGAGAAGATGTTACAGTTGCCTGTATCTGTCCAAGATCTGTAGTTTTGTTCCTTATGTGACTCTTCAGATTTGCCTGAGGGTAGCAGAGCTCTGTGAGAACAGGAACAGGCAGTTCCCTGTGGGTACCTCTGAGCAGCAATCCAAGTTTTGTCCTGCATGGGGTATAGCTTTTTAAATTCTATTCAATGAAAACCAGGTAGAAATTTTGTAACCCTTAATCAGTTCAATCCTTAACTGAGCTTAATTGATCTGTCCCTACTAGAGTGAACTGCAACAAGGATGTTTCAAACAACAGACACAGCAATCTTTGATTTGGATTGGAAAATTCTGTGTCTTAGAATCACAGAATAGTGGAAGGGGCCTTCAAGACCACCTAGTTCCAAACCCCTGCTATGGGACATCTTCCACTAGACCAGGTTGCTCAAAGCCCCACCCAACATGGGATGAGAGGTTTGCTGAGGAGTTCTCAAATCTCAGCCCTGCTTCAGAACCTAATTTCCATAAAATAAATTAAAAGGAGCAATTTGATCTTTGCTCTAGCCCAGCCTATGTGTCAGAATCTCAGATTTTCAATTAACAGATTAAAATCTATTAATTAGCTAACCCACACCCTTCCCAATAACCACAACAATATAAGAACACAAATAGAACTGGACATACAAAATGGTATGCAACAGTCAAAGCAGAGCACTAAAACTTGATCCCCTGCCTGGGCAAAACCAATAAGTTTTCAGTGAAGGCTGGAGAAAAAAAGATTCTACCCAGGCAGTAAAAATACAGCCTGTAAAGAACTGCCCAGGAAGGCAATCACACTATTGTTTGTCACATGGAAGGTTTTCTCAGCTTGCTACTGCACAAAATAAAATAAATAGTTAATGCAAAATTTTGAGAAGAGTAGTCCAAGTTCCTGCATAGGCCAGTGGTTCATATATGTACTCTTATAAATAAAAATCTAAATCCTATCAATGCAACTGACTTGCAAAACTCATTCAAGTGCCTGCACAAATTTACAGCCATATCTTCAAAGCCATGGAAATACTTGGCATTGCCTGTTTGTATATAGCTTTCCCATTACCTGGGCACATGATAAATAACAGCAAGATCTGCACTTTGCTGCTGCTTGTACTTCTAAAGAGCAAAAAGCTTTAGATAGACGACTGGTTATAAAATAACAGCAATGGCAGGTCATGTAGCCACGTAAAGAATTACTATCAAGAAATACTGTCT
>NW_005054354.1:3419897-3422207 GCF_000277835.1 Geospiza fortis | reverse complement strand
TGTTTAATTCATTAAAAATAACTGGGAAATCAATAGGCTAATTAGAGCTTGAGAGTTTTAGATTCAGCATGGTTTTCTTGTGCTAGAAGTTACAGGCTATGAAACAATCAGAAAAAAAGAAACAGAAAAGAAAGCTTTAGAAAACCAGATCTTACAGAAAAATACATCAGCAATAAAATAGAAGAAAAAATAGCAGTGAGCAGTTCATTGGGCAGAGACCAAGAGAGGCAGAGGAGCTCAAAGGACTGGGCTTTTCTAGGCACCTCAGTGAATGCACAAAGGTCTTGGTTACATTTACAGAGGCTACAGCTGCAATTCAAATTAGTAGTAGTTCAAGATAATACCGGTCTGTCTATACTGCAACAGTCAAAGCAGATAAACATACATTCAGCTCTTCTTTCTTAAGTTATTTGCAGAAGAGCAACAGTGTGACAGCCATGTGCTAAATCTGCACCTGTTTGCCATGATTTTAGCATCACACTAATATAATAATAACAACATCTTTCCATGTGATTTTGGAATATTTAAGTTCTAAAAACATTGCATTTTTGGGGACAGACTATTATAACCATGAAAAACTGTGTGCTAAAGATATGAACTACAGTAATGGACTCGAAATTCCAAACAAAAGGCAAAATGCAAACGCTGTTCAGGGCTCCAAATTGTAAGATCTGATGGCTGAATCCAACAGAGCATTTTACTAAGTATTCAGCTTAGAAAACAGGCTCAGTTTATGCCAGATGCTAAAAACATCACAATTTCCTAGGCCTTTCACCTAGATTGCTCAATTATCCGCACTTTTTAAAATTATATCAGCCTTTAAGCAAACTGTTACCCTGCACACAGAGTTTGTACAGTATAAGCAATAAAAGCATATCAGCTCTGGACACGATACTGAGAGGAAATAAAGTTTAGTTTAGAACATGGATGCAGCAGCAGGCTTGTATCTTACTGGACTTAGAGCTTTCCTTCACTGAAATCTGATTCTGAATATAACTCAATTTTGCCCCAACTCCCCCCATAAATATACCTCTAAATGCAATGAAGTTTTTAGAATGAGACTGATGAGTTAAATACCCTCAAGTCTATACAAGAGAGTAAATGCTATTGCAAATTAATATGCTTTATCAGCTACCAACAGCAGCTCTGCATGTGTGAAACTCCATTCTCTTCCTATACCTTTCCCACACTACATTTCAGAGATGTTTCACAATATAGTGCAAGACTATTAACAAAACACTTCAGTCTGGAAATACTGCTAAGTGCAGAACTGAAACATCTGTCGTGTCTTAGGAAGGCTTAGGACTGTCAGAAACCAAGTGTTTCAAAGTGTGCAAACTTTCCCTTGAGGGAGGCAAGAGGTGATCCCCACAGAGTTAACTTGGTGCAAGCCACCTGCACATGCTTGCTTCTGAAACAGCAAATTACCTTAGTTTTTCTATTTCTACAGCAGCAGTAAAGTAGCATCCTACTCATGAAAGTTCTGGAATATAAATCAAGACACCTGTTAACCCAAAATACCTGTTACTGCACATTTAGTAAGAGATATTTTAAAAGTTTGCCTGCAGATTTTAGTTTTAGTTTGGGAAAACTTCAGCCAAAATATTCTGTGCCTAGACCCTTGTTGTCAGTCATCAACATAAAAAAAATGCTGTACAACTGTATTACTGTTGTAGATATGAAGAATTATGAATGCATATTCTGCTGATTCATCAGCAGAAATAATGGCAGCAATCTAATGTCTTGTCTTTTCCTTATTACTGGACTATCCCTAAATGCCTGCTGCAACAGCCACTTGGGTCCTCTGAAATTTCGAAGCATCCCAAAACCAGCTTTCAACCATATTTCAATCTTCAGACAATCAGAAATTTTGCAATAGCTGCATGGGCACGAGCATGGCAAATTTAAGCCTACTTACTTTTCTGGCTGGCTTTTCCTAGTTGCTTTCACTGATCCCTTGTAAGGAGTTCAAAACGTTCCCACAGTTCGTGAAGCTGAAAAATACTGACATAGGAAAGGCAAAATCTTCTTTGCCTGAAAAGTGGAAGGGCATGAAGGGGTTGGGGAGGAATAGTTTAATCGAGGTTTTGGAAAGGTTTTGAAGGTCTTTGGGTCAAAGCTAGTACTGAAGGGCAGAGCACGTAGTTTTTGTTGTTACAAGACTTCTTGGGAGAGCCGCTCCGACCTAAACTGACAACCCGCAGCTTACAGTCGGAGGGGTGCAGCCGCAACACGAGGAAATGACTGATCTCTCACCCTCCCTCCGGCTTCCCCGTGGGCGCTGCGCGGGTTTTACAGCACCGAGCACCG